>NW_026111837.1:0-67500 GCF_024679095.1 Eriocheir sinensis
AATACAACAAAATACAATGAATACAATGAAAAATACAATACAAAAATAAATACAAAAATAATACAACAAAAATACAATGAAATACAATAAAATACAACAAAATACAATGAAATACAACAAATACAATGAAATACAAAAAAATACAACAAAATACAATGAAATACAATAAAATACAACAAAATACAATTAAATACAACAAATACAATGAAATACAATGAAATACAAAATACAAATACAATGAAATACAATGAAATACAACAAAATACAATGAAATACAACAAATGAATACAATGAAATACAATGAAATACAAATACAAATACAATGAAATACAATGAAATACAACAAAATACAATGAAATACAATGAAATCCAACAAAATACAAGAAAATACAAAAATACAATACAATACAAATACAACAAATACAATGAAATACACAATGAAATAATGAAATACAAAATACAATGAAATACAACAATGAAATACAACAAAATACAATGAATTACAATGAAATACAATGAAATACAAGAAAATACAATGAAATACAATAAAATACAAAGAAATACAAACAAATACAATGAAATACAACAAAATACAATGAAATACAACAAAATACAACAAAATACAATGAAATACAACAAAATACAACAAAATACAATGAAATACAATGAAATACAACAAAATACAATGAAATACAACAAAATACAATAAAATAAAACAAAATACAACAAAATATAATGAAAGACAATGAAATACAACAAAATACAATGAAATACAATGAAATACAACAAAATACAACAAAATACAATGAAATACAATGAAATACAACAAAATACAATGAAATACAACAAAATACAATGAAATACAACAAAATACAAAAAAAGTCACCGTTTACATGAAAATAATATAAATATACCTGATTTTCATATTTTTGGGTGGGGGGAATTTCACACGAGATTTCCGGGGCGATATCTCCCTTAATATTGAGTGCAGCGTTATGCCGGAGGCCGCCAATGGATTCTCGCCCCATTTTACACCAAGATGAGTCGCCGTTTGGTAGTAATGAAAAATGGTCATTTCAATAACATAGCAAATATAGTTGATTTTCATGTTTTTTGAGAATTTCACGCTAGCTTCCGTGCCGATATCTCCCTTTAATATTTAGTGAAAGGCGTTGCGCCGAGGCCAGAAATGACCTCGCCCTGCCCTTTTTCCCGTTAAGTTGCCTTTGCAGGACATGCGGCCGCTTTTTTTTTTCTAGGACCCAAAGTATAACACTTTCACCCGCACGAGAGTCCAGTGTGACACCTGCCGATCCCCCCGCGAGTCCCCACACTTGCTTTTATCACCCAAATAACCGCTCTCTACATATGATTATTGTTGCCGGCTTAGCGGTTAATTATTGGGGCTTCTTGGCATCAGGTATGGGTCAGAAGCCTGTAAATGTGGCTCTGAGTACGATAATCGCGCATCGGTGCGCGGTAAAAAAATCATAACACAGCTGATCGTCCACGCAGTTCCTCCTTCATTGACGTGTTTTGAGAGGTGTTTGCAGTGTTTTGGCGGTAAGACAGTGTATTTTACGTTCATGGTACAGAGGAAGGGTCAAACTACCACCAGGGTCACGAATACCCCAGCCTCGTTTGATAACGCCTACGGAAGCCTTGTCAAATACGTGTTTATAGGTGACGAGTTTTGACCCCGCGCCGTATCAGCTTGTTCTTAAGATGTAAATGCAAAGGAGATGGAATCGTGTTCCCGTGAGTGACTTTTAACGTTCATAGGCCATAGAGGTAGGGTCAAGTTACACTAGGGTCATTATCTACCTCTGGAAATGTCCCCACAACGCCTACGAAAGCCTTTGTACAAATATGTGACCCTATTGACCTCAAGCATCAACCGCCCCCAAAATCATGTGTTACCGTTGATGAGGTTTCAGGCCCTGCTGCTGCTCTGCTTCTCTAAAAGGTGAAAAAAGAGATTAATCGCTTTCCCGTGAGTGTTTTCTCTCCCTTCAGGTACAGGAGTTATGCTCATGTGACGGACGAGTGTGTGACGTGGCAGCAGCAGGTTTAAAATGTGTTACGTGATCCCAGAGAGTGTTACACTGTTGTGACATTAGTAGTATTCTGTTACCTGGACACTATTGATAGGGCTGTTACTGGCTGTGTTACGTCACTGTGTTATGGGTGACGGGCTGTGACGTGGGCTCTCAGGTGTTATGCAGTGTTAACAGTGCCACCGACAGTCTCCAAGTTCAGCAGGTGTTACGTGATGCAAGACAGATTAGTTACCCAGTGTTACAGTGTCTTGTTAACCTACCTGGACCCCCTCCTGTGATGTGGGCTCAGCCAGGGTGTTTATTATGCAATACAGACAGTGTTGTTACCAGGCAGTGTTCACAGTGGCATAGATTCGTGTGGTGCCAGAATCAGTGTGATGCCAGCCATTCGTGCCGGGGACGGCAATGTATAGAATAACACCCATGTGACCCTAGGACCCTGTACAGAGGCTTGGAATATTCGCACTGCTGTGATGTAGTACTCTTGAGCAATTAAAGTTAATCTCACGTCCATTTAAGGCTGACCTGACCTGTTCAGCAGGTCACACAGGGCTGTCACCTACCAAAACAACCCTCGCTTATCATCACTACAAGCTCTTTAGTGGTGTGCGTTTAGGCGGGGTGTGGTGGTAATTACAACATTTCTAGCACATCCAGCCTGGTTTTGACAAGCCAGCAGACGTGTTTATGTCAAAGGGTAACATGTTTCCACGCAGGCTTTTCCTTTCTTCACCCCGGAGCTCAGTCTCTCTCTCTCATGTACCTTGAAGGATGAAAGGGCCATGGAAATTTTGCAGTAAAGAGAGAAATAAGAGGAAATTCCTACCCTAAACTTACACTACTGGTAAACTAAGCTGTGGGGGGAAATGACTTCATTACATAAGAACATAGAAATACTTATTCCTGCTTTGGTCAGTATATGATGTCTTTTATTATGGGGATGCCATATTTCCACAGGAAACCATTGCGCTGAATGGATGACTTTTAATGTTGGCGGTCCACTCCCCTGACGTCCTTCGCCCTGTATCGTCACGACTTCTGCCCTGGCATCAGATTGGTAAATAATGCGTAGTACTGTTAATGGTTATCCAGCATCACAGCTAGGGTGGGCAATATTGTTGTCATATATATTACCTGGCATGAGCTGGTTCTTGTTTAAAGCAAGAATTATTACCTCATAAAACCTAACGTGTGCCGCTGATGCAATACATTGTCCGAGGTGGTGATCGGATCGCTAGGAAGTTTAGTGTTATTTAATTCTAACTTCTAACCTAATGAACAAGACCTAACATGACAATTCCTGACTGACCTGGTAGTCTCTGCCAGAATACAATGGCTGTTATAAAAACTTTTTCACATTTTTCAGAAGTTTTCAATATTCCAGGGTAAGCTGTTAGTTAGTATTAAGATACTAACATAATGTATTAACCTCCTGTGAAACGTCGCTAATATGTATATTTCTTTGTATACCACCGTCAGGGTAAGTGTCAGGAGGGATTTTAAGTGTCTTCCACCAAATTGTCTGAGGTGGTGGGCACTTTTTCCTTATATATGATGAGTGTATTTACTCATGAGAATATTGTTTACATGAGTTAGTTTACTTTTTACAACTCTTAAGCTGAATTACAATTATTAGATTTAAAACCTTAATTCCACCAACAGTTATAAATACGTTAATCTTATAGCTCAGTTCAAAATTACAGCTACTCTTCCTCGCACTCGGTCTCCTCGCTTTGCGGTGCCAGCCGCACGAGCAGCCTCCCGCCCCTGGGCCTCCACCACCTGTGGCTTCGCGACGGCGGCCTCGTGAGCACAACACATGGCCCTCAGGGCGTCGATTACTGCCGATTGAGTCACACGCCTGGTACACTTGTTGCCTCAGTGTCACGTCACGGAGGACTCCATTAACTTTCTAAGCGACAAGTACTCCAACAAATTGTGCTACGCTGTTGGCACTTAAAGGCACAGTCTGTCGCTTTCTGTGTGCACTTGGTTATGTACTCACTGACACACTCCTGCTCCTGCCTCGCTCCAAAGAACTCTGCCCACTGCACTGCCTGTGTATATGGCCAAGGACGAGCTTGCCGATGGCGTCCAAGGCCGTTGGTGGAGTCAGGTGCTCCACTGGTCCATAGTGAAGCTGCGCCCAGGGTCCACGCAGGGCAGGGACGCATTGAGCCTGATGTGTTGCACTGCCTGTGGCAGCCACCTTCACAGAAGCAGCCAGCACCCATGGACCTCCTCCGTGACTTAAAGGCAGTTGGCGACATCTCCAGCCTGCACTTCTCTGGAGCGAGGCTGGTGACGGCCGGGAGGAGTGGTCAGTTAGTAGGTCCAGACTTCCGTTCACTGTGCCACAAGATGTCTGGCAGGAAATGCAGGCGTGTGTGCTCCTGTTTACTGAGTGAGTCAGTAACTGACAGAGGTTCTCCTCATACGGGTGCAGAGCGCAGGCAGAAACATCTCGTACATCCAACAGGAACCCCTTTATATGGGCGGTTGCCTACGTCACTATACGTCGTTACTGCGTCATAACCATTGACTTGCGACATAAGGCACTGAGGGTGCACTCTATGACATGGTCACATCCTCATAAGTACATAAGAGTGAATATTCTGAGTATTCTATATGGCTTGGGTTTACATGATTCTCGTCCTTAGCATAGTGCTGTCGTTGGGTGAAGTGGGTGGTTTCCGGCAGAGCTATGTGGTGGCCTGAGACGCCCCTTTTACTTCCTGTGTGTTTCATAATGGTTTGTTCTTCACTGTCGCCTCGCTGTGCTGTGTTCTTCAAATTGTTCTTGTTATTAGGAATGAATTCTCACCGTTGCATCATCGCTTTCTTCTTCTTTGTTTATTTGTGGTGCTCTGTACTGGTCAGGAGGTGTTACTGCATCTGTGTTGGTAGATGTAGTAAAGTCTCTCATGGGCAATTTTCCACAAGTGCGTGCCTGCCTTGCACAGCCGTTCTCTTCTTGTGTGTGTGTGTGTGTGTGTGTGTGTGTGTGTGTGTGTGTGTGTGCTGTGTTGACTTTATTTTCTTTTATTTTTCTTCCTAACTGTTTTCCTGTCAACAGAGTGTCCAGAGGAAGGAAAGAAGAGAGAGAAAAGGAAGAAGTGATGTGGACAGCTTTTGGTGTGCTTTTCTTTGGTCAGGTCAGGTCAGGTCAGGGCAGGACATGCAGCTTTTTTTTCTTGTCGTCAGAAGAGTGTTTGGGCTGTACACCTGTCAGTGTTGAATTAGAATTATAAGAACCAGAAATTTGTAAGAAAAGTTTTTGAGGAAACAGTTTTGTTGTTTGGAAGAAGAATGTGTGATGGCTCTGTGAACCAGTCCTCCACCTCCTCCTCCTCCTCCTGAGGTGGCTTATAGCAGCACGTGTAGTGTGCCGGGCTGCACCTGGTGTTGTCCCAGTCTGGGCAGCAGCAGGTATTCCTGGGCTCATCCACTCATTGTAATGTTGGTTTTTCAGAGCGGTGGCACTGCCCGGCACTTCCTCAAGAAGGCTCTCCTGCCCTGACTGGCTAACGGTGCCGACAGTCTGCTGCTTCTTGGTGTGTGAGTGTAAGATGTCCCGGCTAAGGAACGCAGGCGTGTGACCTGTCTCGTGTGGAAGTGAGTTTATTTCCAGCCAGCACCAGCAAGCCCTGTCGGCGTAGGCCATGTACATGTGTCGCTTCGTGCTGGAACATGTCGGCCACCGTCTGCTGGAACAGGTACTCAGGGGTAAACGGCGCCATCTGCCAGCGTTTCCTGCGGGCTGCGATGGGGCGCGTGTTTCGTGCATTCTGTGCATGCGGCGAGCGTGGTGGTGCGCAGGTCCCCCTCAATCCCCGGCCAGTACATTACCTTCGCCTCGCCCTCCGCAGCATGGAACCGAGGCCCTAGTGGCTGGCGTGGCAGAGGTTTGCTGCTGCACTGCTGTCGGAGAAGCTTCGGGGATGACGAGGCAATGCACCATGCCCCTGGTCAAACATGTATGTCATCATTACGTGCGTGCATCACTGCCAGCCTGTCCCTCACCCCCGCCGAAGGGACGCCCAGGGATGCCACTTCTTGCGGCTTTTATACGGTGCCAGTCACCCACCATGACCTTGGCGACTAACAACATCCCTAGTACGTTAAGGGTCAGTCGGGCGGCCGCTCGCTGGCTTGACCTCCTCCGTCCTGCACGCGTCCTCCACTGATCGGTGCAGGCTTCACGACTGCGGCGGCGACTGCCCTGATGAGTATCCTCGTCCGAGTCGAGGTCCGCTTGTTGTCAGGGGTGCCCTGAGAGCTGGGTATGGCGGGACAGAAAAGTCGGCGGCGATTGTTGCTCTCTTCCAGGGAGGTATTTGATTTGGAATCGGAACCAGGTTCGTTCCTTGAGCCTGAAAGAGCCTGGGGTTGACAACGCTTTCGTCCAGAGCTGTCTCCTAGGAGCTTTACAAGGGGCGGTGGTCGGTCACGATGGTGAGGTTGGGCAGTATCCCAGCAGGGCGACAACTCGCCTTTTGGAGGCACCACGCCACCGCCAGAGCCTCCCTTCCACAGCTGCGTATCCAGCCTCGGCGGTGGTGAGGTGCCGGCTGCCGCACAGGGCCAGGTGCCACCCGCCCCCACAGCGAGGAAATATGGGGCGGAGGCGTATGCACAACTGCAGTACTGTTGCCGGGATGATTTAATCCAGTCGCGCTCCTCTCGGCTCCCAGTCGGTGATGGCAGCGATTGGGCGGCTTTTATCGTAATACGCCAGACCGCTCAGGTGCCGTCTACGGCCTTCGGCATGTATAGTTAATCCTGGGCTTGGCGGAATTTCTGCTAAAGGTTGGTCGTCCCGGTACACGTGTCTTCCGTTGGTTTGCAACTGGTAACTCCCGGAAGCGCGTTCGCCAATCAACGCCGGGTGGCGCAGGCGAGCTGGTTTGCGATGCCATACGGCCATACCATTTATCTGATGTCACGTGATGGATGGTTTGCCCGGGTGCATGTGGAAGCCCTCGACGTGGAAGACTGACGGGCGACGGGCGTGATCTAAGTGTCTTCTTGTGAAAATGATCATGAGGTGTCAACACTGGTTAATGGGGTCAGCAAATTGCGTGGTGATAATGAGAGGTGGGCCCGGTTGATGGTAATGGAAGGGCTAATGGGAGTAGGTGTGATTTCGTAATTAGTATGTTCGGTGTCGAATAATGGCAAATAAGGATATATAAATTGGTGTGGTGATAATTAAAATGGTAATTGGGGGGCTAATGGGAGTAGATGAACCTGAAAATAGGTCATGTGGAGGTGTCAAATACTGGCAAATGGGGTCAGTAAATTATGTGGGTGGATAATCTGAGGGGTGAATGGTAATGGGGGGTGCTATTGCGTAGGTGGAATTCTGTAATTGTTCATGATTTCGGTGTCGAATAATGGGTAAATGGGTCAGTCCTACAATTGTCTCTCGGGTGATACCATTAACCTGCGTGGGTGGATTGGTAATGGGGGGGGGCTCTATTGGGGAGTAGGTGGAATTCGTAATTTGGTCATGTTCAGATGTCGAATTAATGGGTAACAATGAGGTCCAGTAAATTGCGTGGTGATAATTAAAAGGGGTGGGGCTAATGTTAATGGAGGCTAATGGGAGTGTGAAATCTCGAAAATGGGTCATTGTCAAATACTGGGTTAATGGGTCAGTAAATTGCGATAATCAGAGGGGCAGGGTTAATGGAGGGGTTAATGAGTAGGTGGAATTGCAATTTGGTCGTTCGGTGTCGAATAATGGTAGATGGGGACAGTAAATTGCGTGGTGATAATTAAAGGGCGGGGGTTAATGGTAATGGGGCTAATGGAGTATGTGGAATTCATAATTAGGTCATGTTCGGTGTCGAGTAATGGGTAAATGGGGTCAGTAAATTGCGTGGTGATAATTAAAGGGTGCGGGATTTATGGTAATGGAGGGGCCCAATGGGTGCAAGTGAAACTCGAAAATAGGTCATGTTCGGTGTCGAATGATGGGTAAATGGGGTCAGTAAATTGCGTGGTGATAATTAAAAGGCGGGGTTAATGGTAATGGGGGGCTATTGGGAGTAGGTGGAATTGTAATTAGGTCATGTTCGGTGACGAATAAGGGTAAATAGGGTCAGCAAATTGCGTGCTGATAATTAAAAGGGGCGGGTTAACGGTAATGGGGGTTAATGGGAGTAGGTGTAATTGTAATTACCACGGCCTGATCATGTGCTAGACTCATGATATGTATTCACCAAGGCCTGATCATGTACTAGACTCGTGATATGGATTCACCATGGCCCGATCATGTGCTAGACTCGTGGTATGAGTTCACCAGCCTGATCATGTGCTGGACTCGTGATGTGTTCACCACGGCCTGATCATGTGCTAGACTCGTGATATGGATTCACCATGACCCGATCATGTGCTAGACTCTGTGGTATAAGTTCACCACGGCCAGATCATGTGCTGGACTCTTTTATTCTGTTTATTCTGTTGTATTCTGTTGTATTCTCTTTATTCTGTTGTATTCTGTTGTATTCTCTTTTATTCTGTTGTATTCTGTTGTATTCTCTTTTATTCTGTTGTATTCTGTTGTATTCTGTTGTATTCTTTTATTCTGTTGTATTCTGTTGTATTCTCTTTTATTCTGTTGTATTCTGTTGTATTATCTTTTATTCTGTTGTATTCTGTTGTATTATCTTTTATTCTGTTGTATCTTTTCTGTTGTATTCTGTTGTATTCTCTTTATTCTGTTGTATTCTGTTGTATTCTCTTTTATTCTGTTGTATTCTGTTGTATTATCTTTATTCTGTTGTATTCTGTTGTATTCTCTTTTATTCTGTTGTATTCTGTTGTATTCTCTTTATTCTGTTGTATTCTGTTGTATTCTCTTTATTCTGTTGTATTCTGTTGTATTCTGTTGATTATCTTCTTTATTCTGTTGTATTCTGTTGTATTCTCTTTTATTCTGTTGTATTCTGTTGTATTCTCTTTTTATTCTGTTGTATTCTCTTTGTATTCTGTTGTATTCTCTTTTATTCTGTTGTATTCTGTTGTATTCTCTTTTATTCTGTTGTATTCTGTTGTATTCTTTTATTCTGTTGTATTCTGTTGTATTCTCTTTTATTCTGTTGTATTCTGTTATTCTGTTGTATTCTCTTTTATTCTGTTGTATTCTGTTTTATTCTGTTGTATTCTCTGTTGTATTCTCTTTTATTCTGTTGTATTCTGTTGTATTATCTTTATTCTGTTGTATTCTGTTGTATTCTCTTTATTCTGTTGTATTCTTTATTCTGTTGTATTCTCTTTATTCTGTTGTATTCTGTTGTATTATTCTCTTTGTATTCTGTTGTATTCTCTTTATTCTGTTGTATTCTGTTGTATTCTCTTTTATTCTGTTGTATTCTGTTGTATTCTCTTTATTCTGTTGTATTCTGTTGTATTCTCTTTTTATTCTGTTGTATTCTGTTGTATTCTCTTTTATTCTGTTGTATTCTGTTGTATTCTGTTGTTCTTTATTCTGTTGTATTCTGTTGTATTCTCTTTTATTCTGTTGTATTCTTGTTGTATTCTGTTGTATTCTGTTGTATTCTGTTGTATTCTCTTTTATTCTGTTGTATTCTGTTGTATTATCTCTTTTATTCTGTTGTATTCTGTTTATTCTGTTGTATTCTGTTGTATTCTGTTGTATTCTTTTTATTCTGTTGTATTCTCTTTGTATTATCTTTTGTATTCTGTTGTATTTCTCTTTTATTCTGTTGTATTCTCTTTATTCTGTTGTATTCTGTTGTATTCTCTTTATTCTGTTGTATTCTCTTTTTATTCTGTTGTATTCTCTTTATTCTGTTGTATTCTGTTGTATTCTCTTTTATTCTGTTGTATTCTGTTGTATTCTCTTTTATTCTGTTGTATTCTGTTGTATTCTCTTTTATTCTGTTGTATTCTGTTGTATTCTCTTTTATTCTGTTGTATTCTGTTGTATTCTCTCTTTATTCTGTTGTATTCTGTTGTATTCTCTTTTATTTTATTCTGTTGTATTCTGTTGTATTCTCTTTTATTCTGTTGTATTCTGTTGTATTCTGTTGTATTCTGTTGTATTCTCTTTTATTCTGTTGTATTCTGTTGTATTCTCTTTTATTCTGTTGTATTCTGTTGTATTATTCTCTTTATTCTGTTGTATTCTGTTGTATTCTCTTTTATTCTGTTGTATTCTGTTGTATTATCTTTTATTCTGTTGTATTCTGTTGTATTCTCTTTTTATTCTGTTGTATTCTGTTGTATTCTCTTTTATTCTGTTGTATTCTGTTGTATTCTCTTTTATTCTGTTGTATTCTCTTTATTCTGTTGTATTCTGTTGTATTCTGTTGTATTCTCTTTTATTCTGTTGTATTCTGTTGTATTCTTTTATTCTGTTGTATTCTGTTGTATTCTCTTTATTCTGTTGTATTCTCTTTATTCTGTTGTATTCTCTTTATTCTGTTGTATTCTGTTGTATTCTTCTTTATTCTGTTGTATTCTCTTTTTATTCTGTTGTATTCTTGTTGTATTCTCTTTTATTCTGTTGTATTCTGTTGTATTCTCTTTTATTCTGTTGTATTCTGTTGTATTCTTCTTTATTCTGTTGTATTCTGTTGTATTCTCTTTTTATTCTGTTGTATTCTCTTTTATTCTGTTGTATTCTGTTGTATTCTCTTTTATTCTGTTGTATTCTGTTGTATTCTGTTGTATTCTGTTGTATTCTGTTGTATTCTGTCTTTTATTCTGTTGTATTCTCTTTATTCTGTTGTATTCTGTTGTATTCTCTTTTATTCTGTTGTATTCTTGTTGTATTCTCTTTTATTCTGTTGTATTCTCTTTATTCTTGTTGTATTCTGTTGTATTCTGTTGTATTCTCTTTATTCTGTTGTATTCTGTTGTATTCTCTTTATTCTGTTGTATCTCTCTTTATTCTGTTGTATTCTGTTGTATTCTCTTTTATTCTGTTGTATTCTGTTGTATTCTCTTGTATTCTGTTGTATTCTTTATTCTGTTGTATTCTGTTGTATTCTCTTTTATTCTGTTGTATTCTGTTGTATTCTCTTTTATTCTGTGTTGTATTCTGTTTTATTCTGTTATTCTGTTGTATTATCTTTTATTCTGTTGTATTCTGTTGTATTCTCTTTTATTCTGTTGTATTCTCTTTTATCTTGTTGTATTCTCTTTATTCTGTTGTATTCTGTTGTATTCTCTTTATTCTGTTGTATTCTGTTGTATTCTTCTTTATTCTTTTATTCTGTTGTATTCTGTTGTATTCTCTTTATTCTGTTGTATTCTGTTGTATTCTTTTATTCTGTTGTATTCTGTTATCTTTATTCTGTTGTATTCTGTTGTATTCTCTTTTATTCTGTTGTATTCTGTTGTATTCTCTTTTATTCTGTTGTATTCTGTTGTATTATCTTTTATTCTGTTGTATTCTGTTGTATTCTCTTTTATTCTGTTGTATTCTCTTATTCTGTTGTATTCTGTTGTATTCTCTTTTATTCTGTTGTATTCTGTTGTATTATCTTTTATTCTGTTGTATTCTGTTGTATTATCTTTTATTCTGTTGTATTCTGTTGTATTATCTTTTATTCTGTTGTATTCTTTTGTATTCTCTTTTATTCTGTTGTATTCTGTTGTATTCTCTTTTATTCTGTTGTATTCTGTTGTATTCTCTTTTATTCTGTTGTATTCTCTTTTATTCTGTTGTATTCTGTTGTATTATCTTTTATTCTGTTGTATTCTGTTGTATTCTCTTTTATTCTGTTGTATTCTCTTTTATTCTGTTGTATTCTGTTGTATTCTGTTGTATTCTCTTTTATTCTGTTGTATTCTCTTTTATTCTGTTGTATTCTGTTGTATTATCTTTTATTCTGTTGTATTCTGTTGTATTCTGTTGTATTCTGTTGTATTCTGTTGTATTCTCTTTTATTCTGTTGTATTCTGTTGTATTATCTTTATTCTGTTGTATTCTGTTGTATTCTTTTATTCTGTTGTATTCTGTTGTATTCTCTTTTATTCTGTTGTATTCTGTTTTTGTTGTATTCTGTTGTTTATTCTGTTGTATTCTGTTGTATTCTCTTTATTCTGTTGTATTCTCTTTATTCTGTTGTATTGTTGTATTCTCTTGTATTCTGTTGTATTCTCTTTTATTCTGTTGTATTCTGTTGTATTCTGTTGTATTATCTTTTATTCTGTTGTATTTTATTCTGTTGTATTCTGTTGTATTATGTTGTATTCTGTTGTATTCTGTTGTATTATCTTTTATTCTGTTGTATTCTGTTGTATTCTCTTTATTCTGTTGTATTCTGTTGTATTCTCTTTTATTCTGTTGTATTCTTTATTCTGTTGTATTCTCTTTTATTCTGTTGTATTCTGTTGTATTCTCTTTATTCTGTTGTATTCTCTTGTATTCTCTTTATTCTGTTGTATTCTGTTGTATTCTCTTTTATTCTGTTGTATTATCTTTTATTCTGTTGTATTCTGTTGTATTCTTTTTATTCTGTTGTATTCTGTTGTATTTCTTTTATTCTGTTGTATTCTGTTGTATTCTCTTTTATTCTGTTGTATTCTGTTGTATTCTTCTCTTTATTCTGTTGTATTCTGTTGTATTCTCTTTTATTCTGTTGTATTCTGTTGTATTCTCTTTTTATTCTGTTGTATTCTGTTGTATTCTCTTTTATTCTGTTGTATTCTGTTGTATTCTTTATTCTGTTGTATTCTTGTATTCTCTTTTATTCTGTTGTATTCTCTTTTATTCTGTTGTATTCTGTTGTATTCTCTTTATTCTGTTGTATTCTGTTGTATTCTTTTTATTCTGTTGTATTCTGTTGTATTCTCTTTTATTCTGTTGTATTCTGTTGTTGTATTCTCTTTATTCTGTTGTATCTCTTTATTCTGTTGTATTATCTTTTATTCTGTTGTATTCTGTTGTATTATCTTTTTTATTCTGTTGTATCTTTTATTCTGTTGTATTCTCTTTTATTCTGTTGTATTCTGTTGTATTCTCTTTTATTCTGTTGTATTCTGTTGTATTCTCTTTTTATTCTGTTGTATTCTGTTGTATTCTGTTGTATTCTCTTTTTATTCTGTTGTATTCTCTTTTATTCTGTTGTTGTATTCTGTTGTATTGTTGCTTTCTTTATTCTGTTGTATTCTTTATTCTGTTGTATTCTCTTTTATTCTGTTGTATTCTGTTGTATTAATTTTATTCTGTTGTAATCTGTTGTATTCACTTTTAATCTGTTGTATTCTGTTGTATTATCATTTATTCTGTTGTATTCTGTTGTATTTCTTTATTCTGTTGTATTCTCTTTATTCTGTTGTATTCTGTTGTATTCTGTTGTATTCTCTTTTATTCTGTTGTATTCTGTTGTATTCTCTTTTATTCTGTTGTATTCTGTTGTATTCTCTTATTCTGTTGTATTCTGTTGTATTATATTTTATTCTGGTGTATTCTGTTGTATTATCTTTTATTATGTTGTATTCTCTTTATTCTGTTGTATTCTGTTGTATTCTCTTTATTCTGTTGTATTCTGTTGTATTATCTTTTATTCTGTTGTTTTCTGTTGTATTATCTTTTTATTCTGTTGTATTCTTGTTTTATTCTGTTGTATTCTTTTATTCTGTTGTATTCTGTTGTATTCTCTTTATTCTGTTGTATTCTGTTGTATTCTCTTTATTCATTTGTATTCTGTTGTATTATCTTTTATTCTGTTGTATTCTGTTTTATTCTGTTGTATCTTCTTTCTGTTGTATTCTCTTTATTCTGTTGTATTCTGTTGTATTATCTCTTTTATTCTGTTGTATTCTGTTGTATTCTTCTATTCTGTTGTATTCTGTGTTATTCTCGTTAATTCTGTTGTATTCTGTTGTATTCTGTTGTATTCTGTTGTATTCTGTTGTATTCTGTTGTATTCTGTTGTATTCTCTTTTATTCTGTTGTATTCTGTTGTATTCTTTATTCTGTTGTATTCTGTTGTATTCTCTTTTATTCTGTTGTATTCTGTTGTATTCTCTTTATTCTGTTGTATTCTTTTATTCTGTTGTATTCTGTTGTATTATCTTTATTCTGTTGTATTCTGTTGTATTCTCTTTATTCTGTTTTAGTCTGTTGTATTCTCTTTTATTCAGTTGTATTCTGTTGTATTATCTTTTATTCTGTTGTATTCTGTTGTATTCTGTTGTATTCTGTTGTATTCTGTTGTATTATTTTATTCTGTTGTATTCTTTTATTCTGTTGTATTCTGTTGTATTCTCTTTTATTCTGTTGTATTCTGTTGTATTCTCTTTATTCTGTTGTATTCTTGTTGTATTCTCTTTTTATTCTGTTGTATTCTGTTGTATTATCTTTTATTCTGTTGTATTCTGTTGTAATATCTTTTCTTCTGTTGTATCTTGTTGTATCTTTTATTCTGTTGTATTTTTCTCTGTTGTATTCTGTTATTCTGTTGTATTCTGTTGTATTCTCTTTTATTCTGTTGTGTCTTTATTCTGTTGTATTCTCTTTTATTCTGTTGTATTCTGTTGTATTCTCTTTATTCTGTTGTATTCTTTTGTATTCTGTTCTTTTATTCTGTTGTATTCTATTTTATTCTGTTGTATTCTTTTTATTCATTCTGTTGTATTCTTTATTCTGTTGTTGTATTCTGTTGTATTATCTTTTATTCTGTTGTATTCTTTATTCGTTGTATTCTCTTTTATTCTGTTGTATTCTGTTGTATTCTGTTTTATTCTGTTGTATTCTGTTGTATTCTGTTGTATTCTCTTTTATTCTGTTGTATTCTGTTGTATTCTCTTTTATTCTGTTGTATTCTCTTTATTCTGTTGTATTCTGTTGTATTCTCTTTATTCTGTTGTATTCTGTTGTATTCTTGTTGTTTATTCTGTTGTATTCTGTTGTATCTTTATTCTGTTGTATTCTGTTGTATTCTGTTGTATTCTGTTATTTTTATTCTGTTGTATTCTGTTGTATTCTTTTATTCTGTTGTATTCTGTTGTATTCTCTTTTATTCTGTTGTATTCTGTTGTATTATCTTTATTCTGTTGTATTCTGTTGTATTCTCTTTTATTCTGTTGTATTCTGTTGTATTATCTTTATTCTGTTGTATTCTGTTGTATTCTCTTTTCTTTTATTCTTGTATCTGTGTTATTCTGTTGTATTTACTTATCTTTTATTCTGTTGTATTCTGTTGTATTCTCTTTCATTCTGTTGCATTCTCTTTTATTCTGTTGTATTCTGTTGTATTATCTTTTTATTCTTGTTGTATTCTGTTGTATTTCTTTATTATTCTGTTGTATTCTATTGTATTCCCTTTATTCAGTTATATTCTGTTGCATCTTATCTATCGCCGATTGAGTCATCGCCTGGTACACTTGTTGCCAAGTTCAGTGTCGGGACGTCACGTGAGGACTCCCATTAACTTTCTAAGCGACAAGTACCAACAAATCTGTGCTGACGCTGTCGGTACCCAGCCAATACAGTCTGTCGCTTTCTGTGTGCACTTGTTATGTACTCCACTGACACACTCCTGCTCCTGCCTCTCGGCTCCAAAGAACTCTGCCCACTGCACTGCCTGTGTATATGGCTTGAAGGACGAGCTTTTGCTGATGGCGTCCAAGGCTGTTAGAGTCAGGGTGCTCCACTGGTCCATAGTGGGAAAGCAAGCGTCCAGGCCTCCTCCACTGTAGGGCAGGGACGCATTGAGCCTGATGTGTTGCATTGCCTCCTGTGGCAGCCACCTGCACAGAAGCAGCCAGGCACTCCATGGACCTCCTCCAGACTCTCTAAAGGCAGCTGGCGACATCTCCAGCTCCGTGCACTTCTGAGCCGGAGGCTGGTGACGGCCGGGAGGAGTGGTTGCCAGCAGGTCCAGACTTCATGTTCACTGTGCCATGTAAGATGTCTGGCTACAGGGAAAAATGCAGGGCGCAAGCCCTGTTTACTGAGTGAGTCAACAACTGACAGAGGTTCTCTCTGCGGTGGGTGCAAGGCAGGCAGAAAACATCTCTACTATCCAACAGGAACCTCTTTATATATGGTTGCCTCACGTCACTATACGTCATTACTACGTCATGCAATTCATTGACTTTACACATAAGGCACTGAGGTGTGCACTCATGATATGGTCACATCCTCATAAGTGTTACATAAGAGTGAATATTCTTGAGTATTCCCATGGCTTGTTTATATGATTCTCGACCTTTAGCATAGTGCTGTCGTTAGTGAAGTGGTGGTTTCCAGAGCTATGGTGGTCTGAGACGCCCTTTTTACTTCCTGTGTGTTTCCATAATGGTTTGTTCTTCACACTGTCGCCCTGCTGTGTTGTGTTCTTCAAATTGTTCTTGTTATTAGATGAATTCCTACTGTTCATCATCGCTTTCTTCTTCTTTGTTTATTTGTGCCTGATCATCACTGTCAGAAGCACTGCATCTGTAGATGTAGGGCACCACACAAGTGCCTGCCTGCCTTTCACAGCCTTCCTTTTCTGTGTGTGTGTGTGTGTGTTGTGTTGACTTACTTTTATTTTTTCTTCCTAACTGCTTCTTTCCTGTCAACAGAGTGTCCAGAGGAAGGAAGAAGAGAGAAAAGGAAGGAAGTGAGTGGAGCCAGCTTTTTGGTGGCTTTTTCTTTGGCTATTGTCAGGTCAGGTCAAAGCTGGACATGCAGCTTTTTTTCCTTTGGTTCGTCAGAAGAGTGTTCTGGCCACACCTGCCAGTGTTAGATTGGAATTATAAGAACTCAGAAATTTGTAAGAAAAGTTTTTTGAGGAAACAGTTTTGTTGTTTGGAAGAAGAATGTGATGACTCTGTGAACCAGTCCTTCCACCTCCTCCTCCTCCTCCTGAGGTGTGAAGTGATAGCAGCACGTGTAGTGTGTTGGCATTGCACTGTGTTGTCAGTCTGGCAGCAGCAGTGTTCTGGGCTCATCCACTCATTGTAATGTTGGTTTTTCAGAGCGGTAGACCGCCATATACCTCCTCAAGGCGCCTCCTGCCCCTGACTGGCTGGTGACAGTCTGCTGCTTCTTTGGTGAGTAAGATCTGCTTAAGGAACGCAGGGCGTGTGTGCTCCCGTGTGGAAGCGAGCTGGTTTCAGCCAGCTGGCAGTTCACGGCGAAGGCTGCGTGCTATGTGTCCTTCGTATGGGAAATATGTCGGCCACCGTCTGCTGGAATGGGTACCAGGGGCGGCGTCATCGCCAGCGTTTCTGCGGGCTGCGATAATGCCAGGTTCGTGATTCTGTGCATGCGGAGCGGTGGTGCCGCAGGTGGTCCCCTCAATCCCCGGTCAGTATACACACTGCCTCGCCCTCCGCAGCATGGAACCGAGGCCCGGTATTGGCGGGTAGGTTTGCCACCTGCTGTCGGAGAGCTTCGATGACGAGGCACGTACCGGTCAAACATGTATGTCACTACGTCGTGCATCACTGCCAGCCCGTCCCTCACCCCATAGAAGGGACGCAGATGCCATACTTGTGCTTTATGTTGGTGCCAGTCACCCACCATGACCTTAAGGGACTAAATATCTGCATGTCGAAGTCGTCGGCGGCCTTCCGCTTGACCTCCTCTTCTGTCCACTCACGTCCCCTCCTGATCGCAGGCATGACTGTGGGCGGCGACTGCCCCAGATGATATCCTGTCCGAGCCGAGGTCCGTTGTCGGGGGTGCCCTGAGCTGGGTAGCAGGGACAGAAAGTCGGCGGTGTTGTTTTCCCAGGAGGCATTTGATTTGGAATCGGAACTGTGTGTCTGTTCTTGAGCCAGAGCCCAGTTGACAATGCTTCTGCCGAGCTGTCTCCCCTTGCAGCTTCTGCCAAGGGGTGGTGTCGATCACGATGGTGAGGTTTGGCATCCAGCAGGAACAACCCTTTTTGAGGCACCACACGCCACTGCCAGAGCCCCTTCCACAGCTGGGCAGTATCCAGCCTGTCAGGGTCAGGTGCCACCTGCCGCAGTATGGGGCGGAGGCCGATGCACAACTGCAGTACTGCTGGAGGATGACGAATCCGATGCCTCTCGGCTCCAGTCGGTGATGGCAGCGGTGGGGCGGGTTTTATCGTAATACGTCAGACCGTCCTGGCCAGCTGGCATATAGTGTCCTGGCTTGGCGGAATTTCTACTGAAGCTGGTCGTCCCAGTACACGTGTCTTCCGGCTGGTTTCTTCAGTAACTCCGGAAGGCGTTCATGATCGGCGCGGTGGCGAGGAAGGGGGCGAGCTGGTTTATGAAGCCATACCACGATCTGATGTCCGTGATGGATGGCTTGCCCGGCATGTGGAAGTCCCTGACGTGGGCGTACGGGCGTGATCTTAAGTGTCTTCCTTTGTGAGAAAATAAGGATATATATTTTTCATGGCGGGCTTGGGGCAGATACTTAGCCCATAACATAGTTTTCGTTTTCACGGCTAAAATAGATCTTTTCCTGCACTAGTCTCATGTACCCACGTGTGCACGGGCGTGGAAGGCTAATAGAGTAGGTGAATTCGTAATTAGGTCATGTTCGATGTCGAAGGATGGGTAAATGGGGTCAGTAAATTGCGTGGTGATAATTAAAGGGCAAGGGCTAACGGTAATGGAGGGGGCCTAATGGGTGTAGGTGAAACTCGAAAATGGATCATGTGAGGTGTCAAATACTGGGTAAATGGGGTCAGTAAATTGTGGTGATAATTAAAGGGGCGGGGTTAATGGTAATTGGGGGCTAATGAGTAGGTGAAACTCGAAAATAGGTCATGTGAGGTGTCAAATCATGGGTAAATGGGGTCAGTAAATTGCGTGGTGATAATCAGAGGGCGGGGTGAATGGTAATGGGGAGGGCTAATGGGTGTAGGTGAAACTCAATGGATCATGTGAGGTATCAAATACTGGAATAATGGGGTCAGTAAATTGCGTGGTGATAATGAGAGGGGGCGGGGGTTGATGGTAATGGGGGGCTAATGGGAGTAGGTGGATTTCGTAATAGGGTCATGTTCGGTGTCGAATAATGGGTAAATGGGGTCAGTAAATTGTGTGGTGATAATTAAAGGGGCGGGGTTAATGGTAATTTGGGGCTAATGGGAGTATGCGAAACTCGAAAATAGATCATGTGAGGTGTCAAATACTGGGTAAATGGGGTCAGTAAATTGCGTGGTGATAATCAGAGGGGGCGGGGGTGAATGGTAATGGGGGTGCCATTGGTGTTGGAAATCGTAATTTGTTCATGTTCGGTGTCGAATCATGGGTAAATGGTAAATTGCGTGAGTGATAATTAAAGGGGCGGGGTTAATGGTAATTGGGGGCTAATGTGAGTAGGTGAAACTCGAAAATAGGTCATGTGGTGTCAAATACTGGGTAAATAAATTGGTGCGTGATAATCAGAGGGGTGCCATTGGGTGTAGATGGAATTGTAATTGGTTCATGTTAGGTGTCTAATAATGGGTAAATGGGGTCAGTAAATTGCGTGGTGATAATTAAAGGGGGCGGGGTTAATGGTAATGGGGGGCTCATTGGGAGTAGGTGAATTGTAATTTGGTCATGTTCGGTGTCGAATAATGGGTAAATGGGGTCAGTAAATTGCGTGGTGATAATTAAAGGGGTGGGGCTAATGTTAATGGAGGGGCTAATGGAGTACGTGAAACTCGAAAATTGTTCATGTGAGGTGTCAAATACTGGGTTAATGGGGTCAGTAAATTGCATGGTGATAATCAGAGGGGCAGGGTTGATAGTAATGGAGGGCTAATGGGAGTAGGTGGAATTCGCAATTTGGTCATGTTCGGTGTCGAATAATGGGTAGATGGGGACAGTAAATTGCGTGGTGATAATTAAAGGGGGCGGGGGTTAATGGTAATGGGGGGGCTAATGGGAGTATGTGGAATTCATAATTACGTCATGTTCGGTGTCGAGTAATGGGTAAATGGGGTCAGTAAATTGCGTGGTGATAATTAAAGGGTGCGGGGATTTATGGTAATGGAGGGGGGCCCAATGGGTGCAAGTGAAACTCGAAAATAGGTCATGTTCGGTGTCGAATGATGGGTAAATGGGGTCAGTAAATTGCGTGGTGATAATTAAAAGGCGGGGTTAATGGTAATGGGGGCCATTGGGGAGTAGGTGGAATTCGTAATTAGGTCATGTTCGGTGACGAATAAGGGTAAATAGGGTCAGTAAATTGCGTGCTGATAATTAAAAGGGCGGGGTTAACGGTAATGGGGGCTAATGGGAGTAGGTGTAATTCGTAATTACCACGGCCTGATCATGTGCTACACTCATAATATGTATTCACCAAGGCCTGATCATGTACTAGACTCGTGATATGGCCCCGATCATATGCCCCTAGATGATTCACCATGGCCTGATCATGTGCTGGACTCGTGATGAGTTCACCACGGCCTGATCATGTGCTAGACTCGTGATTCACCATGACCTGATCATGTGCTAGACTCTGTTGTATTCTGTTGTATTCCTTTATTCTGTTGTATATTCTGTTGTATTCTGTTGTATTCTCTTTTATTCTGTTGTATTCTGTTGTATTCTTTATTCTCTTGTATTCTGTTGTATTCTGTTGTATTATGTTGTATTCTCTTTTATTCTGTTGTATTCTGTTGTATTATCTTTTATTCTGTATTCTTTTTATTCTGTTGTATTCTGTTGTATTCTCTTTTATTCTGTTGTATTCTGTTGTATTCTTTATTCTGTTGTATTCTGTTGTATTCTCTTTTATTCTGTTGTATTCTGTTGTATTCTCTTTTATTCTGTTGTATTCTGTTGTATTCTCTTTTATTCTGTTGTATTCTGTTGTATTCTCTTATTCTGTTGTATTCTGTTGTATTCTGTTGTATTCTCTTTTATTCTGTTGTATTCTGTTGTATTCTCTTTTATTCTGTTGTATTCTGTTGTATTCTCTTTTATTCTGTTGTATTCTGTTGTATTATCTTTTATTCTGTTGTATTCTGTTGTATTCTCTTTTATTCTGTTGTATTCTGTTGTATTCTCTTTTATTCTGTTGTATTCTGTTGTATTCTCTTTTATTCTGTTGTATTCTGTTGTATTCTGTTGTATTCTCTTTTATTCTGTTGTATTCTGTTGTATTCTCTTTTATTCTGTTGTATTCTGTTGTATTCTCTTTATTCTGTTGTATTCTCTTTTATTCTGTTGTATTCTCTTTTATTCTGTTGTATTCTCTTTTGTATTCTGTTGTATTCTGTTGTATTCTCTTTATTCTGTTGTATTCTGTTGTATTCTCTTTTATTCTGTTGTATTCTGTTGTATTCTCTTTGTATTCTGTTGTATTCTCTTTATTCTGTTGTATTCTGTTGTATTCTCTTTTATTCTGTTGTATTCTGTTGTATTCTCTTTTATTCTGTTGTATTCTGTTGTATTCTCTTTTATTCTGTTGTATTCTCTTTATTCTGTTGTATTCTGTTGTATTCTCTTTATTCTCTTTTATTCTGTTGTATTCTGTTGTATTCTCTTTTATTCTGTTGTATTCTCTTTTATTCTGTTGTATTCTGTTGTATTCTTTTATTCTGTTGTATTCTGTTTATTCTGTTGTATTCTGTTGTATTCTTTTATTCTGTTGTATTCTGTTTATTCTGTTGTATTCTGTTGTATTCTCTTTTATTCTGTTGTATTCTGTTGTATTCTCTTTTATTCTGTTGTATTCTGTTGTATTCTTTTATTCTGTTGTATTCTGTTGTATTCTTTTATTCTGTTGTATTCTGTTTATTCTGTTGTATTCTCTTTATTCTGTTGTATTCTGTTGTATTCTCTTTTATTCTGTTGTATTCTGTTGTATTCTCTTTTATTCTGTTGTATTCTGTTGTATTCTCTTTTATTCTGTTGTATTCTTTATTCTGTTGTATTCTGTTGTATTCTCTTTTATTCTGTTGTATTCTCTTTATTCTGTTGTATTCTGTTGTATTCTCTTTTATTCTGTTGTATTCTGTTGTATTCTCTTTATTCTGTTGTATTCTGTTGTATTCTCTTTATTCTGTTGTATTCTGTTGTATTCTCTTTTATTCTGTTGTATTCTGTTGTATTCTCTTTTATTCTGTTGTATTCTCTTTTATTCTGTTGTATTCTGTTGTATTCTCTTTTATTCTGTTGTATTCTGTTGTATTCTGTTGTATTCTCTTTTATTCTGTTGTATTCTGTTGTATTCTCTTTTATTCTGTTGTATTCTGTTGTATTCTCTTTTATTCTGTTGTATTCTGTTGTATTCTCTTTTATTCTGTTGTATTCTGTTGTATTCTCTTTTATTCTGTTGTATTCTCTTTTATTCTGTTGTATTCTGTTGTATTCTGTTGTATTCTGTTGTATTCTCTTTTATTCTGTTGTATTCTCTTTTATTCTGTTGTATTCTGTTGTATTCTCTTTTATTCTGTTGTATTCTGTTGTATTCTCTTTTATTCTGTTGTATTCTTTTTTATTCTGTTGTATTCTGTTGTATTATCTTTTATTCTGTTGTATTCTGTTGTATTCTCTTTTATTCTGTTGTATTCTGTTGTATTCTGTTGTATTATCTTTTATTCTGTTGTATTCTGTTGTATTATCTTTTATTCTGTTGTATTCTGTTGTATTCTCTTTTATTCTGTTGTATTCTGTTGTATTCTCTTTTATTCTGTTGTATTCTGTTGTATTCTCTTTTCTGTTGTATTCTGTTGTATTCTCTTTTATTCTGTTGTATTCTGTTGTATTCTTTTATTCTGTTGTATTCTGTTGTATTATCTTTTATTCTGTTGTATTCTCTTTATTCTGTTGTATTCTCTTTTATTCTGTTGTATTCTTTTATTCTGTTGTATTCTGTTGTATTCTCTTTATTCTGTTGTATTCTGTTGTATTCTGTTGTATTCTCTTTTATTCTGTTGTATTCTGTTGTATTCTCTTTTATTCTGTTGTATTCTGTTGTATTCTGTTGTATTCTCTTTTATTCTGTTGTATTCTGTTTTATTCTGTTGTATTCTGTTGTATAATCTTTTATTCTGTTGTATTCTGTTGTATTCTGTTGTATTCTCTTTATTCTGTTGTATTCTGTTGTATTCTTTTATTCTGTTGTATTCTGTTGTATTCTCTTTTATTCTGTTGTATTCTGTTGTATTATCTTTTATTCTGTTGTATTCTGTTGTATTCTCTTTTATTCTGTTGTATTCTGTTGTATTCTGTTGTATTATCTTTTATTCTGTTGTATTCTGTTGTATTATCTTTTATTCTGTTGTATTCTGTTGTATTCTGTTGTATTATCTTTTATTCTGTTGTATTCTGTTGTATTCTCTTTTATTCTGTTGTATTCTGTTGTATTCTCTTTTATTCTGTTGTATTCTGTTGTATTCTCTTTTATTCTGTTGTATTCTCTTTTATTCTGTTGTATTCTGTTGTATTCTCTTTTATTCTGTTGTATTCTGTTGTATTATCTTTTATTCTGTTGTATTCTGTTGTATTATCTTTTATTCTGTTGTATTCTTTTGTATTCAAGTTTTATTCTGTTGTATTCTGTTGTATTCTCTTTTATTCTGTTGTATTCTGTTGTATTCTTTTATTCTGTTGTATTCTCTTTTATTCTGTTGTATTCTCTTTTATTCTGTTGTATTCTGTTGTATTCTCTATTATTCTGTTGTATTCTCTTTTATTCTGTTGTATTCTGTTGTATTCTCTTTTATTCTGTTGTATTCTGTTGTATTCTCTTTTATTCTGTTGTATTCTGTTGTATTCTCTTTTATTCTGTTGTATTCTGTTGTATTCTCTTTTATTCTGTTGTATTCTGTTGTATTCTCTTTTATTCTGTTGTATTCTGTTGTATTCTCTTTTATTCTGTTGTATTCTGTTGTATTTTTTATTCTGTTGTATTCTGTTGTATTCTGTTGTATTCTGTTGTATTCTGTTGTATTCTCTTTTATTCTGTTGTATTCTGTTGTATTCTGTTGTATTCTGTTGTATTCTCTTTTATTCTGTTGTATTCTGTTGTATTCTCTTTTATTCTGTTGTATTCTGTTGTATTCTCTTTTATTCTGTTGTATTCTGTTGTATTCTCTTTTATTCTGTTGTATTCTGTTTTATTCTGTTGTATTCTGTTTTATTCTGTTGTATTATCATTTATTCTGTTGTATTCTGTTGTATTCTCTGTTATTCTGTTGTATTCTTTTATTCTGTTGTATTCTCTTTATTCTGTTGTATTCTGTTGTATTCTCTTTTATTCTGTTGTATTCTGTTGTATTCTCTTTTATTCTGTTGTATTCTGTTGTATTATCTTTTATTCTGTTGTATTCTGTTGTATTCTCTTTTATTCTGTTGTATTCTGTTGTATTATCTTTTATTCTGTTGTATTCTGTTGTATTATCTTTTATTCTGTTGTATTCTCTTTTATTCTGTTGTATTATCTTTTATTCTGTTGTATTCTGTTGTATTCTGTTGTATTATCTTTTATTCTGTTGTATTCTGTTGTATTCTCTTTTATTCTGTTGTATTCTGTTGTATTCTCTTTTATTCTGTTGTATTCTGTTGTATTCTCTTTTATTCTGTTGTATTCTGTTGTATTCTCTTTTATTCTGTTGTATTCTGTTGTATTATCTTTTTTTCTGTTGTATTCTCTTTTATTCTGTTGTATTCTGTTGTATTATCTTTTATTCTGTTGTATTCTGTTGTATTCTCTTTTATTCTGTTGTATTCTGTTGTATTTTGTTTTTCTGTTGTTTTATGTTTTCTGTTGTTTTTCTGTTGTTTTCTTTTGTTTTTGTTTATGTTGTTTTTCTGTTATTTTCTGTTGTTTTTCGGTTGTTTTTGTTTTGTGTTGTTTTTCTTTGCTTTCTGTTGTTTTTGTTGTTTTACGTTGTTTTTCTGTTGTTTTTCTGTTGTTTTCTAATCTTTTCTGTTGTTTTTCTGTTGTTTTCCGTTTTTTTTCTGTTGTTTTTTCTGTTGTTTTCCGTTATTTTTCTGTTGTTTTTTTGTTGTTTTCTAATGTTTTCTGTTGTTTTTCTGTTGTTTTCTGTTCTTTTCTTTTGTTTTTCTGTTGTTTCCTGTTGTTGTTTTTTGTTTCCTGTTGTTTTTCTGTTGTTTCTTGTTGTTTTTCTGTTGTTTCCCGTTGTTTTCTGTTGTTTTTTCTGTTGTTCTCTGTTGTTTCCTGTTGTTTCCTGTTGTTTTCTGTTCTATTCTGTTGTATTCTGTTGTATTTTAATGTATTCTGTTCTATTCCGTTGTTTTTCTGTTGTTTCCTGTTGTTTCTTGTTGTTTTTCTGTTGTTTACCGTTTTTTCTGTTGTTTTCTGTTGTTTCCTGCTGTTTTCTGTTTTATTCTGTTGTATTCTGTTGTATTTTAATGTATTATGTTCTATTCCGTTGTTTTTTGTTGTATTCTGTTGTATTCTGTTGTATTTTAATGTATTATGTTCTATTCCGTTGTTTTTTGTTGTATTCTGTTGTATTCTGTTGTATTTTAATGTATTATGTTCTATTCCGTTGTTTTTTGTTGTATTCTGTTGTATTTTAATGTATTCTGTTGTCTATTCTGTTGTATTCCAGTGGTGTATCAGAATTGGTGTACGTTTAGAAATAAGGGACGTTTATGCATTTTTTCATTGACATGGAAAATCACAAACGTTTGCTTAATTATGGACGAACGGCTTCGAGTTGCCTCGTGCAATATCAGGTAATGTGGCCTAAATACTGACCACTGGGGGGCGTGGACTATTACAACATAATTTAGAGGTGTGCCGGCAGGTGTGTGAGGTGCCAGGTCAGGTGTGCCAGCGTTAGTTACCCCGTTAGGAGCGATTCTAACACCCGCGTCATCGGGGGCCGCCGGACCTGAGCGCAGCCCCGTACAGACAGTTTTTCTTACGTTGTGTCACTAATTATCGTTTGCAAGAGTCGCCACAACGCCCCACGCATTCACTGTCGATGGGGAAAGGCTTTCCTACACTGGCGTTAGCGTAGATGATGTAATATTGCAGAAAACAAGCTCAAATGTTCTCGGCGGGCGGAGCGGGGCGGGGCGGGGCAGTTTGACATTCACCTCGTAACAAAATTTTCGTCTTCACGGCTAAAATACATCTTTCCTGCACTGGTCTCATATATCCACGTGTGCACGGGCGTGGAAGGCTGACGTGGGCGTACGGGCGTGATCTTAAGAGTCTTCCTTTGTGAGAAAATAAGGATATATATTTTTCGTGGCGGGCTGGGACAGTAACCTAGCCCGTAACATATTTCTCGTTTTCACGGCTAAAATACATCTTTCCTGCACTAATCTCATGTATCCACGTGTGCACGGGCGTGGAAGGCTGTCGTGGGAATCAAACTCGGGCTCTCGTTTGTGAGCCGAGTGTGCTAACCACTGCACCACGAAGCCCCCTGCTGGGTTGGGGGGTGGGCGGTTAGTTTGCATATGTGGACATTTTTTGTGGTGTGTAGTGGGCTGGTGTAATAGTGGTTTAGGTCTGGTAATTCCTTGTATTTTACAGAAACCACTACATGCCGGAGATGACCCGACCCGCCCCGCCCCAACCAACCATCATGACCTGCCCGCCCCCTGGCATACATTGTTAAGAAATGCCTGCTGTTAATGGATATTCCAGTCCATAGCTATGTGGGTGTGTTATAAATACCCTTGACTTGCATCCCTGTACTGTAAGATTCAAACAATTCTAACCTAACCTTGGGAGTAGGAGTTAGGTAGCATATTAGCTTTGCATACCAATTTTGAGACACTGACTGTTCATTTCTGATAAATATATGATGCCTGTTATTATTTATAAGGTTATAGTTTCCAGAAACCCCTAAATGACCGACTCTTCCATGCCTGAGATGACCCGCCCTGCCCTGCGTCATGACCTCCCGGCATACATTGGTAAGAAATGCATACCACTGTTGATGGTTACACAAGCCCATAGCTGTGTGAGGGGTGATTTTTTCTCATTTTTCTTGCTTAGAGGGACCATTACGAAACATGATCCCTCGCTGCTTCCGCCGGGTCAATAAAAAAAGAAAACTAACCTAATCTAACCCCGTCTGAGAATTTACTCTGAAAATTTCTCGTATTCCATTGGTACCTTGATTCCTTGGTACTACTTATTCCTGCTTTGGTCAGTATATGATGCTCTTTATTATGGGGATGCTGCTATTTTACAGAAACCGTGCGCTGAATGGGTGACTTTTCAATGCTGGAGGTCCACTCCCTGACCCCCCGCCCTGCCCCGCCCCGCATGTCACGACCTGCCCCTGCGTCAGTTGGTAAGTAATGCGTAATACTGTTAATGGTTATCCAGCACACAGCTAGGTGGGCAATATTGTTGTCATATATATTACCCATGAGCTGGTTCTGTTTAAAGCAAGAATTATTACCTCATAAAACCTAACGTGTGCCGCTGATGCAATACATTGTCCGAGGTGTGATCGGATCGCTAGGAAGCTTACTGTTATTTAATTCTAACCTAACCTAATGAACAAGACCTAACATGACACCTGACTGACCTGTGTCTCTGCCAGAATACAATGGCTGTTATAAAACTTTTCACATTTTTTTCAGAAGTTTTCAATATTCTGTAAGCTGTTAGTTAGTATTAATGAAATGCCAGAATTTTCTCTTCACACTCCCATCGACAAAAAAACCGCGTGTAACACGAAACAAATCCAGATAAAGAAAGGTTTATGACGCCGCGGGGATCGAACCCGCGACCAGCGTAACGCGAGAGCTACTTGCTTTACCGGCCAGCCAGACCGCCTTTAAGCCCCCTGGGTTATGCGGAGCGTTGTGGGCAGAATCGTGTCACTACATTAAGATACTAACATAATGTATTAAACCTCCTGTGAAACGTCGCTAATATGTATATTGTATACCTACCACCGTCAGGGTAAGTGTCAGGAGGGATTTTAAGTGTCTTCCACCAAATTGTCTGAGGTGGTGGGCACTTTTTCATTATATATATGTTTAGTGTATTTACTCATGAGAATATTGTTTACATGAGTTAGTTTACTTTTTACAACTCTTAAGCTGAATTACAATTATTAGATTTAAAACCTCAATTCCACCAACAGTTATAAATACTGTTAATCTTATAGCTCAGGTCAAATTACAGCTACTCTTCCTCGCACTCGGTCTCCTCGCTTTGCGCGGTGCCAGCCGCACGAGCAGCCTCCCTCCACCACCTGTGGCGTCGCGACGGGCGGCCTCGTGAGCACAACACATGGCCCTCAGGGCGTCGACACTGCCGATTGAGTCACACGCCTGGTACACTTGTTGCCTCAGTGTCACGTCACGGAGGACTCCCATTAACTTTCTAAGCGACAAGTACTCCGACAAATCTGTGTTACGCTGTTGGCACTTAAAGGCACAGTCTGTCACTTTCTGTGTGCACTTGGTTATGTACTCACTGACACACTCCTGCTCCTGCCTCACTCCAAAGAACTCTGCTCACTGCACTGCCTGAGTAGATGGCTGAAGAACGAGCTTGCCGATGGCGTCCAAGGCCGTGGGTGGAGTCAGGGTGCTCCACTGGTCCATAGTGAAGCGTGCGTCCAGGGCCCACTGCAGGGCAGGGACGCATTGGAGCCTGACGTGTTGCACTGCCTCCTGTGGCGGCCACCTGCACAGAAGCAGCCAGCACTCCATGGACCTCCTCCGTGACTTAAAGGCGGCTGGCGACATCTCCAGCTCGCACTTCTCTGGAGCGGAGGCTGGTGACGGCCGGGGAGGAGGCATGTTGGGGTCCAGACTTCCGTTCACTGTGCCATGTAAGATGTCTGGCTGTGAGTGGTAACTGACAAAAGGTTCGCCTGGTGCATCACCCTCCAAGATACATCTGTGCCCAACAATGGATCTGAAAATTATTATTCCTACTAGAAATGAATATAATGCTATGGACTGGGGAGGAGCATAACGGGGTGTGTGTGTGTGTGTGTGTGTCATACAAACATCCAGCCAGTGAGGCCGCTGCAGTTTCCCGCGCATGGCTGCGGTGACGGTCACGCGTCAGTGCTGTAGACGGGCGGCTGCAGGTCGGAGGACCGGAGCCACTCTGTTGTACCTCTGGCCTGTCTCCCGGGGGTTGCGCCGTGGATGGCCTCAGATGCTTTCTGTTCCTTATGGAGACGCCCCAGTCTGACAGCATACTGTCTGTGGTCTGGCTTCACCACGAGGCCCAGGTTAGATGACTGGTTTTGGACCCTCACAGCAGGAGCCTGGTGTGCTGCTTGCCTCCCGGGCTTTGTTGTCGTCCGCCATCTGCACCTCTCGCCTGCGGGCGTCCAGCCCCACTGTCCGTCAACCATGAGCTGCCAGCGTTGGTACTCCATCTCGCAGCTGCCTGCCCGCTGCAAACTGGGCTGGGGACCTGTCTCTCCTCTTAGCGGGTGTTGAGGTACCGTAGCAGAGCCAGCGCCATCCTGTCAGTGTCGAGTTTGCCTCCGTCGCCGGTGTTGGGCACGATGAGCCTCTTTGTCGGCAGAAAACATCACCAACACGCCCCATTTTCAGGAACCCATCATCCGTCGATACTTGCCAGGTTCGGGGCCCCAGCGGGCGAAGTATCGCCGCAGTTGCATCTTGATTCTCTGGGACGTGGCGCCGTGTGGAAGTGAGCTATTTCCAGCCAGCCGGCAAGCCTGTCGGCGTAGGCCATGTACGTGTGTCCTTCGTGCTGGAACATGTCGGCCACCGTCTGCTGGAACGGGTACTCAGGGGGCGGCGTCATCGCCAGCGTTTCAGCGGGCTGCGATGGGGCGCGTGTTTCGCATTCTGTGCATGCGGAGCGGTGGTGCCGCAGGTCCCCCTCAATCCCCGGCCAGTATACACACTGCCTCGCCCTCCGCAGCATGGAACCGAGGCCCTGGTGGCTGGCGTGTAGGTTTGCTGCTACCTGCTGTCGGAGAGCTTCGGGATGACGAGGCGCACGTACCCTGGTCAAACATGTATGTCACTACGTCGTGCATCACTGCCAGCCTGTCCTCACCCCATAGAAGGGACGCAGGATGCCACTTGTGCTTTATGCTGGTGCCAGTCACCCGCCATGACCCTGGCGACTAACATCTGGTACGTCGGGTCGTCGGCGGCCTTCCGCTTGACCTCCTCTCCGTCCACCACGCGTCCATCCCGATCGGTGCAGGCTACGACTGCGGCGGCGACTGCCCCGATGATATCCTCGTCCGAGTCGAGGTCCGCTGTTGTCGGGGGTGCCCTGAGAGCTGGGTAGCGGGACAGAAAGTCGGCGGCGGTGTTGCTCTTCCCAGGGAGGTATTTGATTTGGAATCGGAACTGTAGTGTTCGTTCCTTGAGCCTGAAGAGCCTGGGGTTGACAACGCTCGTCAGAGCTGTCTCCTAGGAGCTTCACAAGGGGGTCGGTCACGATGGTGAGGTTTGGGCATCCCAGCAGGAACAACCTCGCCTTTTGGAGGCACCACGCCACCGCCAGAGCCTCCCCTTCCACAGCTGCGTATCCAGTCTCGGCGGCACAGGGCCAGGTGCCACCCGCCCTTACAGCAGTATGGGGCGGAGGCCGATGCACAACTGCAGTACTGCTGGAGGATGACGAATCCGATGCCCTCTCGGCTCCAGTCGGTGATGGCAGCGGTGGGGCGGGTTTTATCGTAATACGTCAGACCGTCCTTGGCCAGCTGGCATATAGTGTCCTGGGCTTGGCGGAATTTCTACTGAAGCTGGTCGTCCCAGTACACGTGTCTTCCGGTTGGTTTCTTCAGTAACTCCCGGAAGGCGTTCATGATCGGCGCGGTGGCGAGGAAGGGGGCGAGCTGGTTTACGAAGCCATACCACGATCTGATGTCCGCGATGGATGGCTTGCCCGGCATGTGGTAGCCCCTGACGTGGAAGACTGACGTGGGCGTACGGGCGTGATCTTAAGTGTCTTCCTTTGTGAGAAAATAAGGATATATATTTTTCATGGCGGGCTTGGGGCAGATACTTAGCCCGTAACATAGTTTTCGTTTTCACGGCTAAAATAGATCTTTCCTGCACTAGTCTCATGTACCCACGTGTGCACGGGCGTGGAAGGCTAATGGGAGTAGGTGGAATTCGTAATTAGGTCATGTTCGATGTCGAATAATGGGTAAATGGGATAAGTAAATTGCGTGGTGATAATTATAGGGGGCGGGGGCGAACGGGACGGGCGGGGGGGCTAATGGGTGTAGGTGAAACTCGAAAATGGATCATGTGAGGTGTCAAATACTGGAATAATGGGGTCAGTAAATTGCGTGGTGATAATTAAAGTGGGCGGGGGTTAATGGTAATTGGGGGCTAATGAGTAGGTGAAATTGAAAATAGGTCATGTGAGGTGTCAAATACTGGGTAAATGGGGTCAGTAAATTGCGTGGTGATAATCAGAGGGGGCAGGGGTGAATGGTAATGGGGGGGGGGGTGCCATTGGGTGTAGATGGAATTAGTAATTTGTTCAGGTTCGGTGTCGAATAATGGGTAAATGGGGTCAGTAAATTGCGTGGTGAAAATTAAAGAGGGCGGGGTTAATGGTAATGGGGGGCTAATGATTAGGTGGAATTCGTAATTTGGTCATGTTCGGTGTCGAATAATGGGTAAATGGGGTCAGTAAATTGCGTGGTGATAATTAAAGGGTGGGGGCTAATGTTAATGGAGGGGGGCTAATGGAGTACGTGAAACTCGAAAATGGGTCATGTGAGGTGTCAAATACTGGGTTAATGGGGTCAGTAAATTGCATGGTGATAATCAGAGGGGGCAGGGGTTGATAGTAATGGAGGGGGCTAATGGGAGTAGGTGGAATTCGCAATTTGGTTGTGTTCGGTGTCGAATAATGGGTAGATGGGGACAGTAAATTGCGTGGTGATAATTAAAGGGGGCGGGGGTTAATGGTAATGGGGGGGCTAATGGGAGTATGTGGAATTCATAATTAGGTCATGTTCGGTGTCGAGTAATGGGTAAATGGGGTCAGTAAATTGCGTGGTGATAATTAACGGGGGCGGGGCTTTTTGGTACTGGCGGGGGGCCCAATGGGTGCAAGTGAAACTCGAAAATAGGTCATGTTCGGTGTCGAATGATGGGTAAATGGGGTCAGTAAATTGCGTGGTGACAATTAAAAAGGGCGGGGGTTAATGGTAATGGGGGGGGGGGCCATTGGGAGTAGGTGGAATTCGTAATTAGGTCATGTTCGGTGGCGAATAAGGGGTAAATAGGGTCAGTAAATTGCGTGCTGATAATTAAAAGGGGGCGGGGGTTAACGGTAATGGGGGGCTAATGGGAGTAGGTGTAATTCGTAATTACCACGGCCTGATCATGTGCTAGACTCATGATATGTATTCACCAAGGCCCGATCATGTACTAGACTCGTGATATGGATTCACCATGGCCCGATCATGTGCTAGACTGTGGTATGAGTTCACCACGGCCTGATCCTATGCGTGACTCGTGATGTGTTCACCACGGCCTGATCATGTGCTAGACTCGTGATATGTGTTCACCACGGCCTGATCATGTGCTGGACTCGTGATATGTGTTCACCACGGCCTGATCATGTGCTGGACTCGTGATATGTGTTCACCACGGCCTGATCATGTGCTAGACTCGTGATATGTGTTCACCACGGCCTGATCATGATATGTAATCACCACGGCCTGATCATGTGCTAGACTCGTGATATGGATTCACCATGACCCGATCATGTGCTAGACTCGTGGTATAAGTTCACCACGGCCAGATCATGTGTTGGACTCTTTTATTCTGTTGTATTCTGTTGTATTCTCTTTTATTCTGTTGTATTCTGTTGTATTATCTTTTATTCTGTTGTATTCTGTTGTATTGTCTTTTATTCTGTTGTATTCTGTTGTATTATCTTTTATTCTGTTGTATTCTGTTGTATTCTCTTTTATTCTGTTGTATTCTGTTGTATTATCTTTTATTCTGTTGTATTCTGTTGTATTCTCTTTTATTCTGTTGTATTCTGTTGTATTCTCTTTTATTCTGTTGTATTCTGTTGTATTCTTTTTTATTCTGTTGTATTCTGTTGTATTATCTTTTATTCTGTTGTATTCTGTTGTATTCTGTTGTATTCTCTTTTATTCTGTTGTATTATCTTTTATTCTGTTGTATTCTCTTTTATTCTGTTGTATTCTCTTTTATTCTGTTGTATTCTCTTTTATTCTGTTGTATTCTGTTGTATTCTCTTTTATTCTGTTGTATTCTCTTTTATTCTGTTGTATTATCTTTTATTCTGTTGTATTCTGTTGTATTCTCTTTTATTCTGTTGTATTCTGTTGTATTATCTTTTATTCTGTTGTATTCTGTTGTATTCTCTTTTATTCTGTTGTATTCTGTTGTATTCTCTTTTATTCTGTTGTATTCTGTTGTATTATCTTTTCTTCTGTTGTATTATCTTTTATTCTGTTGTATTCTGTTGTATTATCTTTTATTCTGTTGTATTCTGTTGTATTCTGTTGTATTCTCTTTTATTCTGTTGTATTCTCTTTTATTCTGTTGTATTCTGTTGTATTATCTTTTATTCTGTTGTATTCTCTTTTATTCTGTTGTATTCTGTTGTATTATCTTTTATTCTGTTGTATTCTCTTTTATTCTGTTGTATTCTGTTGTATTCTCTTTTATTCTGTTGTATTATCTTTTATTCTGTTGTATTCTGTTGTATTCTCTTTTATTCTGTTGTATTCTGTTGTATTATCTTTTATTCTGTTGTATTCTGTTGTATTCTCTTTTATTCTGTTGTATTCTGTTGTATTATCTTTTATTCTGTTGTATTCTGTTGTATTATCTTTTATTCTGTTGTATTATCTTTTATTCTGTTGTATTCTCTTTTATTCTGTTGTATTCTGTTGTATTCTCTTTTATTCTGTTGTATTCTGTTGTATTCTCTTTTATTCTGTTGTATTCTGTTGTATTCTCTTTTATTCTGTTGTATTCTGTTGTATTCTCTTATTCTGTTGTATTCTGTTGTATTCTCTTTTATTCTGTTGTATTCTGTTGTATTCTCTTTTATTCTGTTGTATTCTGTTGTATTCTCTTTTATTCTGTTGTATTCTGTTGTATTATCTTTTATTCTGTTGTATTCTGTTGTATTATCTTGTATTCTGTTGTATTATCTTTTATTCTGTTGTATTCTGTTGTATTCTCTTTTATTCTGTTGTATTCTGTTGTATTATCTTTTATTCTGTTGTATTCTGTTGTATTATCTTTTATTCTGTTGTATTCTCTTTTATTCTGTTGTATTCTTTTATTCTGTTGTATTCTGTTGTATTCTCTTTTATTCTGTTGTATTCTCTTTTATTCTGTTGTATTCTGTTGTATTCTCTTTTATTCTGTTGTATTCTGTTGTATTCTCTTTTATTCTGTTGTATTCTCTTTTATTCTGTTGTATTCTGTTGTATTATCTTTTATTCTGTTGTATTCTCTTTTATTCTGTTGTATTCTCTTTTATTCTGTTGTATTCTGTTGTATTATCTTTTATTCTGTTGTATTCTCTTTTATTCTGTTGTATTCTGTTGTATTCTCTTTTATTCTGTTGTATTCTGTTGTATTCTCTTTTATTCTGTTGTATTTTGTTGTATTCTCTTTTATTCTGTTGTATTCTGTTGTATTATCTTTTATTCTGTTGTATTCTGTTGTATTCTCTTTTATTCTGTTGTATTCTCTTTTATTCTGTTGTATTCTGTTGTATTCTGTTGTATTCTCTTTTATTCTGTTGTATTCTGTTGTATTATCTTTTATTCTGTTGTATTCTGTTGTATTATCTTTTATTCTGTTGTATTCTGTTGTATTCTCTTTTATTCTGTTGTATTCTCTTTTATTCTGTTGTATTCTGTTATATTCTGTTGTATTCTCTTTTATTCTGTTGTATTCTGTTGTATTCTCTTTTATTCTGTTGTATTCTGTTGTATTCTGTTGTATTCTCTTTTATTCTGTTGTATTCTGTTGTATTCTGTTGTATTCTCTTTTATTCTGTTGTATTCTGTTGTATTCTCTTTTATTCTGTTGTATTCTGTTGTATTATCTTTTATTCTGTTGTATTCTGTTGTATTATATTTTATTCTGTTGTATTCTCTTTTATTCTGTTGTATTCTGTTGTATTCTCTTTTATTCTGTTGTATTCTGTTGTATTATCTTTTATTCTGTTGTATTCTCTTTTATTCTGTTGTATTCTGTTGTATTCTCTTTTATTCTGTTGTATTCTGTTGTATTCTCTTATTCTGTTGTATTCTCTTTTATTCTGTTGTATTCTGTTGTATTCTCTTTTATTCTGTTGTATTCTGTTGTACTCTGTTATATTCTCTTTTATTATATTGTATTCTGTTGTATTATCTTTTATTCTGTTGTATTCTGTTGTATTCTCTTTTATTCTGTTGTATTCTGTTGTATTATCTTTTATTCTGTTGTATTCTCTTTTATTCTGTTGTATTCTGTTGTATTATCTTTTATTCTGTTGTATTCTGTTGTATTCTCTTTTATTCTGTTGTATTCTGTTGTATTATCTTTTATTCTGTTGTATTCTGTTGTATTCTCTTTTATTCTGTTGTATTCTGTTGTATTCTCTTTTATTCTGTTGTATTCTGTTGTATTATCTTTTATTATGTTGTATTCTGTTGTATTCTCTTTTATTCTGTTGTATTCTGTTGTATTCTCTTTTATTCTGTTGTATTCTGTTGTATTCTGTTGTATTCTCTTTTATTATGTTGTATTCTGTTGTATTATCTTTTATTCTGTTGTATTCTGTTGTATTATCTTTTATTCTGTTGTATTCTCTTTTATTCTGTTGTATTCTCTTTTATTCTGTTGTATTCTGTTTTATTCTGTTTTATTCTGTTGTATTCTGTTGTATTATCTTTTATTCTGTTGTATTCTCTTTTATTCTGTTGTATTCTGTTGTATTATCTTTTATTCTGTTGTATTCTCTTTTATTCTGTTGTATTCTGTTGTATTATCTTTTATTCTGTTGTATTCTCTTTTATTCTGTTGTATTCTGTTGTATTCTCTTTTATTCTGTTGTATTATCTTTTATTCTGTTGTATTCTGTTGTATTATCTTTTATTCTGTTATATTCTCTTTTATTCTGTTGTATTCTGTTGTATTCTCTTTTATTCTGTTGTATTCTGTTGTATTCTCTTTTATTCTGTTGTATTCTCTTTAAATCTGTTGTATTCTCTTATTCTGTTGTATTCTGTTGTATTCTCTTTTATTCTGTTGTATTCTGTTGTATTCTCTTTTATTCTGTTGTATTCTGTTGTATTCTCTTTTATTCTGTTGTATTCTCTTTTATTCTGTTGTATTCTGTTGTATTCTTTTATTCTGTTGTATTCTGTTGTATTCTCTTTTATTCTGTTGTATTCCCCTTTATTCTGTTGTATTCTGTTGTATTATCTTTTATTCTGTTGTATTCTCTTTTATTCTGTTGTATTCTGTTGTATTCTCTTTTATTCTGTTGTATTCTGTTGTATTATCTTTTATTCTGTTGTATTCTGTTGTATTCTCTTTTATTCTGTTGTATTCTGTTGTATTCTCTTTTATTCTGTTGTATTCTCTTTTATTCTGTTGTATTCTGTTGTATTCTCTTTTATTCTGTTGTATTCTGTTGTATTCTCTTTTATTCTGTTGTATTCTCTTTTATTCTGTTGTATTCTGTTGTATTCTCTTTTATTCTGTTGTATTCTGTTGTATTATCTTGTATTCTGTTTTATTCTGTTTTATTCTGTTGTATTCTGTTGTATTCTGTTTTATTCTGTTGTATTCTCTTTTATTCTGTTGTATTCTGTTGTATTCTCTTTTATTCTGTTGTATTCTGTTGTATTCTGTTGTATTCTGTTGTATTCTCTTTTATTCTGTTGTATTCTGTTGTATTCTCTTTTATTCTGTTGTATTCTGTTGTATTCTGTTGTAATCTCTTTTATTCTGTTGTATTCTGTTGTATTCTCTTTTATTCTGTTGTATTCTCTTTTATTCTGTTGTATTCTGTAGTATACTCTTATTCTGTTGTATTCTGTTGTATTATCTTTTATTCTGTTGTATTCTGTTGTATTATCTTTTATTCTGTTGTATTCTCTTTTATTCTGTTGTATTCTGTTGTATTCTCTTTTATTCTGTTGTATTCTCTTTTATTCTGTTGTATTCTGTTGTATTCTCTTTTATTCTGTTGTATTCTGTTTTATTCTGTTGTATTCTCTTTTATTCTGTTGTATTCTGTTGTATTCTCTTTTATTCTGTTGTATTCTGTTGTATTATCTTTTATTCTGTTGTATTCTGTTGTATTCTGTTGTATTCTATATTTTTCTTTTGTATTCTGTTGTATTCTCTTTTATTCTGTTGTATTCTGTTGTATTCTCTTTTATTCTGTTGTATTCTGTTGTATTATCTTTTATTCTGTTGTATTCTCTTATATTCTGTTGTATTCTCTTTTATTCTGTTGTATTCTGTTGTATTCTCTTATTCTGTTGTATTCTCTTTTATTCTGTTGTATTCTGTTGTATTCTCTTTTATTCTGTTGTATTCTGTTGTATTATCTTTTATTCTGTTGTATTCTGTTGTATTCTCTTTTATTCTGTTGTATTCTGTTGTATTCTCTTTTATTCTGTTGTATTCTGTTGTATTCTGTTGTATTCTCTTTTATTCTGTTGTATTCTGTTGTATTCTCTTTTATTCTGTTGTATTCTGTTGTATTCTTTTTTATTATCTTTTATTATGTTGTGTTCTGTTTTATTCTCTTTATTCTGTTGTATTCTGTTGTATTCTTTTATTTTGTTGTATTCTGTTGTATTCTTTTATTCTGTTGTATTCTGTTGTATTCTCTTTTATTCTGTTGTATTCTCTTTTATTCTGTTGTATTCTCTTTATTCTGTTGTATTCTGTTGTATTTCTTTTATTCTGTTGTATTCTGTTGTATTCTCTTTTATTCTGTTGTATTCTGTTGTATTCTGTTGTATTCTCTTTATTCTGTTGTATTCTGTTGTATTATCTTTTATTCTGTTGTATTCTCTTTTATTCTATTGTATTCTGTTGTATTCTCTGTTATTCTGTTGTATTCTTTTATTCTGTTGTATTCTGTTGTATTCTCTTTTATTCTGTTGTATTCTGTTGTATTCTGTTGTATTCTGTTGTATTCTTTTATTCTGTTGTATTCTGTTGTATTCTTTTTATTCTGTTGTATTCTCTTTTATTCTGTTGTATTCTGTTGTATTCTCTTTTATTCTGTTGTATTCTCTTTATTCTGTTGTATTCTGTTGTATTCTTTTTATTCTGTAGTAATCTCTTTTATTCTGTTGTATTCTGTTGTATTATCTTTTATTCTGTTGTATTCTGTTGTATTCTCTTTTATTCTGTTGTTTTCTGTTGTATTCTGTTGTATTCTCTTTTATTCTGTTGTATTCTCTTTTATTCTGTTGTATTCTGTTGTATTCTCTTTTATTCTGTTGTATTATCTTTTATTCTGTTGTATTCTCTTTTATTCTGTTGTATTCTGTTGTATTCTGTTGTATTCTGTTGTATTCTCTTTTATTCTGTTGTATTCTCTTTTATTCTGTTGTATCTTTGTATTCTGTTGTATTCTCTTTTATTCTGTTGTATTCTGTTGTATTCTCTTTTATTCTGTTGTATTCTGTTGTATTCTCTTTTATTCTGTTGTATTCTGTTGTATTATCTTTTATTCTGTTGTATTCTGTTGTATTCTCTTTTATTCTGTTGTATTCTCTTTTATTCTGTTGTATTCTGTTGTATTCTCTTTTATTCTGTTGTATTCTGTTGTATTATCTTTTATTCTGTTGTATTCTGTTGTATTCTCTTTTATTCTGTTGTATTCTCTTTTATTCTGTTGTATTCTCTTTTATTCTGTTGTATTCTGTTGTATTCTCTTTTATTCTGTTGTATTCTGTTGTATTCTCTTTTATTCTGTTGTATTCTGTTGTATTCTCTTTTATTCTGTTGTATTCTGTTGTATTATCTTTTATTCTGTTGTATTCTCTGTTATTCTGTTGTATTCTGTTGTATTCTCTTATTATGTTGTATTCTGTTGTATTCTCTTTTATTCTGTTGTATTCTGTTGTATTCTCTTTTATTCTGTTGTATTCTCTTAGTCTGTTGTATTCTGTTGTATTCTCTTTTATTCTGTTGTATTCTGTTGTATTCTCCTTTATTCTGTTGTATTCTGTTGTATTATCTTTTATTCTGTTGTATTCTCTTTTATTCTGTTGTATTCTGTTGTATTCTCTTTTATTCTGTTGTATTCTCTTTTATTCTGTTGTATTCTTTTGTATTATCTTTTATTCTGTTGTATTCTCTTTTATTCTGTTGTATTCCGTTGTATTCTCTTATTCTGTTGTATTCTCTTTTATTCTGTTGTATTCTTTTGTATTATCTTTTATTCTGTTGTATTCTCTTTTATTCTGTTGTATTCTGTTGTATTATCTTTTATTCTGTTGTATTCTGTTGTATTCTTTTATTCTGTTGTATTCTGTTGTATTCTTTTATTCTGTTGTATTCTGTTGTATTATCTTTTATTCTGTTGTAGTCTCTTTTATTCTGTTGTATTCTGTTGTATTCTCTTATTCTGTTGTATTCTCTTTTATTCTGTTGTATTCTGTTGTATTCTCTTTTATTCTGTTGTATTCTGTTGTATTCTCTTTATTCTGTTGTATTCTGTTGTATTCTTTTATTCTGTTGTATTCTGTTGTATTCTTTTATTCTGTTGTATTCTGTTGTATTATCTTTTATTCTGTTGTATTCTGTTGTATTCTCTTTTATTCTGTTGTATTCTGTTTTATTCTGTTGTATTCTGTTTTATTCTGTTGTATTCTGTTTTATTCTTTTATTCTCTTTTATTCTGTTGTATTCTGTTGTATTCTTTTATTCTGTTGTATTCTTTTATTCTGTTGTATTCTGTTGGTATTTTCTTTTATTCTGTTGTATTCTGTTGTATTCTCTTTTATTCTGTTGTATTCTGTTGTATTATCTTTTATTCTGTTGTATTCTGTTGTATTCTCTTTTATTCTGTTGTATTCTGTTGTATTCTCTTTTATTCTGTTGTATTCACTATTATTCTGTTGTATTCAGTTGTATTATCTTTTATTATGTTGTATTCTGTTGTATTCTTTTTTATTATCATTTATTCTGTTGTATTCTGTTGTATTATATTTTATTCTGAAGTATTCTGTTGTATTCTCTTTATTCTGTTGTATTCTGTTGTATTATCTTTTATTCTGTTGTATTCTCTTTTATTCTGTTGTATTCTGTTGTATTCTCTTTTATTCTGTTGTATTCTGTTGTATTCTGTTGTATTCTGTTGTATTCTGTTGTATTCTGTTTATTCTGTTGTATTCTCTTTTATTCTGTTGTATTCTGTTGTATTCTCTTTTATTCTGTTGTATTCTGTTGTATTCTCTTTTATTCTGTTGTATTCTCTTTTATTCTGTTGTATTCTGTTGTATTATCTTTTATTCTGTTGTATTCTGTTGTATTCTCTTTTATTCTGTTGTATTCTGTTGTATTCTCTTTATTCTGTTGTATTCTGTTGTATTCTCTTTTATTCTGTTGTATTCTGTTGTATTCTCTTTTATTCTGTTGTATTCTGTTGTATTCTCTTTTTATTCTGTTGTATTCTCTTTTATTCTGTTGTATTCTGTTGTATTCTCTTTTATTCTGTTGTATTCTTTATTCTGTTGTATTCTGTTGTATTCTCTTTTATTCTGTTGTATTCTGTTGTATTATCTTTTATTCTGTTGTATTCTGTTGTATTCTCTTTTATTCTGTTGTATTCTGTTGTATTCTCTTTTATTCTGTTGTATTCTGTTGTATTCTCTTTTATTCTGTTGTATTCTGTTGTATTCTCTTATTCCGTTGTATTCTGTTGTATTCTCTTTTATTCTGTTGTATTCTGTTGTATTATCTTTTATTCTGTTGTATTCTGTTGTATTCTCTTTTATTCTGTTGTATTCTGTTGTATTATCTTTTTATTCTGTTGTATTCTTTATTCTGTTGTATTCTGTTGTATTCTCTATTCTGTTGTATTCTTTTATTCTGTTGTATTCTGTTGTATTCTCTTTTATTCTGTTGTATTCTGTTGTATTCTGTTGTATTCTTTTATTCTGTTGTATTCTGTTGTATTCTCTTTTATTCTGTTGTATTCTGTTGTATTCTGTTGTATTCTCTTATTCTGTTGTATTCTGTTGTATTCTCTTTTATTCTGTTGTATTCTGTTGTATTCTCTTTTATTCTGTTGTATTCTGTTGTATTCTCCATATTCTGTTGTATTCTGTTGTATTCTCTTTTATTCTGTTGTATTCTGTTGTATTCTCTTTTATTCTGTTGTATTCTGTTGTATTCTTTTTATTCTGTTGTATTCTGTTGTATTCTCTTTATTCTGTTGTATTCTTTTATTCTGTTGTATTCTGTTGTATTCTCTTTTATTCTGTTGTATTCTCTTATTCTGTTGTATTCTCTTTTATTCTGTTGTATTCTGTTGTATAATCTTTTTTTCTGTTGTATTCTGTTGTAGTATAGTTTATTCTGTTGTATTCTCTTTATTCTGTTGTATTCTGTTGTATTCTCTTTTATTCTGTTGTATTCTGTTGTATTCTCTTTATTCTGTTGTATATTCTGTTGTATTCTCTTTTATTCTGCTGTATTCTGTTGTATTCTCTTTTATTCTGTTGTATTCTGTTGTATTCTGTTGTATTCTCTTTTATTCTGTTGTGTTCTGTTGTATTCTCTTTTATTCTGTTGTATTCTCTTTTATTCTGTTGTATTCTGTTGTATTCTCTCTTATTCTGTTGTATTCTGTTGTATTCTCTTTTATTCTGTTGTATTCTGTTGTATTCTGTTGTATTCTCTTTTATTCTGTTGTATTCTCTTTTATTCTGTTGTATTCTGTTGTATTCTCTTTTATTCTGTTGTACTCTGTTGTATTCTTTATTCTGTTGTATTCTGTTGTATTCTTTTTATTCTGTTGTATTCTGTTGTATTCTTTTATTCTGTTGTATTCTGTTGTATTCTCTTTATTCTGTTGTATTCTCTTTATTCTGTTGTATTCTGTTGTATTCTCTTTATTCTGTTGTATTCTGTTGTATTCTCTTTTATTCTGTTGTATTCTCTTTATTCTGTTGTATTCTGTTGTATTCTCTTTTATTCTGTTGTATTCTGTTGTATTCTCTTTTATTCTGTTGTATTCTGTTGTATTCTCTTTTTAATTCTGTTGTATTCTGTTGAATTCTCTTTTATTCTGTTGTATTCTGTTGTACTCTCTTTTATTCTGTTGTATTCTGTTGTATTCTCTTTTATTCTGTTGTATTCTGTTGTATTCTCTTTTATTCTGTTGTATTCTCTTTTATTCTGTTGTATTCTGTTGTATTCTGTTGTATTCTCTTTTATTCTGTTGTATTCTCTTTTATTCTGTTGTATTCTGTTGTATTCTCTTTTTATTCTGTTGTATTCTGTTGTATTCTCTTTTATTCTGTTGTATTCTGTTTTATTCTGTTGTATTCTATTCTGTTGTATTCTGTTGTATTCTCTTTTATTCTGTTGTATTCTTTTATTCTGTTGTATTCTGTTGTATGCTGTTGTATTCTCTTTATTCTGTTGTATTCTCTTTTATTCTGTTGTATTCTGTTGTATTCTCTTTTATTCTGTTGTATTCTCTTTTATTCTGTTGTATTCTTTGTATTCTGTTGTATTCTCTTTTATTCTGTTGTATTCTTTATTCTGTTGTATTATTCTGTTGTTTATTCTGTTGTATTCTCTTTTATTCTGTTGTATTCTGTTGTATTCTCTTTATTCTGTTGTATTCTGTATTCTCTTTTATTCTGTTGTATTCTGTTGTATTCTCTTTTATTCTGTTCTATTCTGTTGTATTCTGTTGTATTCTCTTTTATTCTGTTGTATTCTCTTTTATTCTGTTGTATTCTCTTTTATTCTGTTGTATTCTCTTTTATTCTGTTCTATTCTGTTGTATTCTGTTGTATTCTCTTTTATTCTGTTGTATTCTGTTGTATTCTCTTTTATTCTGTTGTATTCTGTTGTATTCTCTTTTATTCTGTTGTATTCTCTTTTATTCTGTTGTATTCTCTTTTATTCTGTTGTATTCTCTTTTATTCTGTTGTATTCTGTTGTATTCTCTTTTATTCTGTTCTATTCTGTTGTATTCTGTTGTATTCTCTTTTATTCTGTTGTATTCTGTTGTATTCTCTTTTATTCTGTTGTATTCTGTTGTATTCTCTTTTATTCTGTTGTATTCTGTTGTATTCTGTTGTATTCTCTTATTCTGTTGTATTCTGTTGTATTCTGTTGTATTCTCTTTTATTCTGTTGTATTCTGTTGTATTCTCTTTTATTCTGTTGTATTCTGTTGTATTCTCTTTTATTCTGTTGTATTCTCTTTTATTCTGTTGTATTCTGTTGTATTCTCTTTTATTCTGTTGTATTCTCTTTTATTCTGTTGTATTCTGTTGTATTCTGTTGTATTCTCTTTTATTCTGTTGTATTCTGTTGTATTCTGTTGTATTCTCTTTTATTCTGTTGTATTCTGTTGTATTCTCTTTTATTCTGTTGTATTCTGTTGTATTCTCTTTTATTCTGTTGTATTCTGTTGTATTATCTTTTATTCTGTTGTATTCTGTTGTATTATCTTTTATTCTGTTGTATTCTGTTGTATTCTGTTGTATTATCTTTTATTCTGTTGTATTATCTTTTATTCTGTTGTATTCTGTTGTATTCTGTTGTATTCTCTTTTATTCTGTTGTATTCTGTTGTATTCTCTTTTATTCTGTTGTATTCTTTTGTATTCTCTTTTATTCTGTTGTATTCTGTTGTATTCTCTTTTATTCTGTTGTATTCTGTTGTATTATCTTTTATTCTGTTGTATTATCTTTTATTCTGTTGTATTCTGTTGTATTCTCTTTTATTCTGTTGTATTCTCTTTTATTCTGTTGTATTCTGTTGTATTCTCTTTTATTCTGTTGTATTCTCTTTTATTCTGTTGTATTCTGTTGTATTCTGTTGTATTATCTTTTATTCTGTTGTATTCTGTTGTATTATCTTTTATTCTGTTGTATTCTTTTGTATTCTCTTTTATTCTGTTGTATTCTGTTGTATTCTCTTTTATTCTGTTGTATTCTCTTTTATTCTGTTGTATTCTGTTGTATTCTCTTTTATTCTGTTGTATTCTGTTGTATTCTCTTTTATTCTGTTGTATTCTGTTGTATTCTCTTTTATTCTGTTGTATTCTGTTGTATTATCTTTTATTCTGTTGTATTCTGTTGTATTCTGTTGTATTCTCTTTTATTCTGTTGTATTCTCTTTTATTCTGTTGTATTCTGTTGTATTAACTTTTATTCTGTTGTATTCTCTTTTATTCTGTTGTATTCTGTTGTATTATCTTTTATTCTGTTGTATTCTGTTGTATTCTCTTTTATTCTGTTGTATTCTCTTTTATTCTGTTGTATTCTGTTGTATTCTCTTTTATTCTGTTGTATTCTGTTGTATTCTCTTTTATTCTGTTGTATTCTGTTGTATTATCTTTTATTCTGTTGTATTCTCTTTTATTCTGTTGTATTCTGTTGTATTATCTTTTATTCTGTTGTATTCTGTTGTATTATCTTTTATTCTGTTGTATTCTCTTTTATTCTATTGTATTCTGTTGTATTCTGTTGTATTATCTTTTATTCTGTTGTATTCTGTTGTATTCTGTTGTATTATCTTTTATTCTGTTGTATTCTGTTGTATTCTCTTTTATTCTGTTGTATTCTGTTGTATTCTCTTTTATTTTGTTGTATTCTCTTTTATTCTGTTGTATTCTGTTGTATTCTCTTTTATTCTGTTGTATTCTGTTGTATTATCTTTTATTCTGTTGTATTCTCTTTTATTCTGTTGTATTCTGTTGTATTCTCTTTTATTCTGTTGTATTCTCTTTTATTCTGTTGTATTCTGTTGTATTCTCTTTTATTCTGTTGTATTCTCTTTTATTCTGTTGTATTCTGTTGTATTCTGTTGTATTATCTTTTATTCTGTTGTATTCTGTTGTATTCTCTTTTATTCTGTTGTACTCTGTTGTATTCTCTTTTATTCTGTTGTATTCTGTTGTATTCTCTTTTAATCTGTTGTATTCTGTTGCATTCTCTTTTATTCTGTTGTATTCTGTTGTATTCTCTTTTATTCTGTTGTATTCTGTTGTATTCTCTTTTATTCTGTTGTATTATCTTTTATTCTGTTGTATTCTGTTGTATTCTCTTTTATTCTGTTGTATTCTCTTTTATTCTGTTGTATTCTCTTTTATTCTGTTGTATTCTGTTGTATTCTCTTTTATTCTGTTTTATTCTGTTGTATTCTGTTGTATTCTCTTTTATTCTGTTGTATTCTGTTGTATTCTGTTGTATTCTCTTTTATTCTGTTGTATTCTGTTTTGTTCTGTTGTATTCTGTTGTATTCTCTTTTATTCTGTTGTATTCTGTTGTATTCTCTTTTATTCTGTTGTATTCTGTTGTATTCTCTTTTATTCTGTTGTATTCTGTTGTATTCTGTTGTATTCTCTTTTATTCTGTTGTATTCTGTTGTATTCTCTTTTATTCTGTTGTATTCTGTTGTATTATCTTTTATTCTGTTGTATTCTGTTGTATTCTGTTGTATTATCTTTTATTCTGTTGTATTATCTTTTATTCTGTTGTATTCTGTTGTATTATCTTTTATTCTGTTGTATTCTGTTGTATTCTGTTGTATTATCTTTTATTCTGTTGTATTCTGTTGTATTATCTTTTATTCTGTTGTATTCTGTAGTATTCTCTTTTATTCTGTTGTATTCTGTTGTATTCTCTTTTATTCTGTTGTATTCTCTTTTATTCTGTTGTATTCTCTTTTATTCTGTTGTATTCTGTTGTATTATCTTTTATTCTGTTGTATTCTGTTGTATTATCTTTTATTCTGTTGTATTCTGTTGTATTATCTTTTATTCTGTTGTATTCTGTTGTATTCTCTTTTATTCTGTTGTATTCTCTTTTATTCTGTTGTATTCTGTTGTATTCTGTTGTATTCTCTTTTATTCTGTTGTATTCTGTTGTATTCTGTTGTATTCTGTTGTATTCTGTTGTATTCTGTTGTATTCTCTTTTATTCTGTTGTATTCTGTTGTATTCTCTTTTATTCTGTTGTATTCTGTTGTATTATCTTTTATTCTGTTGTATTCTGTTGTATTCTCTTTTATTCTGTTGTATTCTGTTGTATTATCTTTTATTCTGTTGTATTCTGTTGTATTCTCTTTTATTCTGTTGTATTCTGTTGCATTCTCTTTTATTCTGTTGTATTCTGTTGTATTCTCCTTTATTCTGTTGTATTCTGTTGTATTCTCTTTTATTCTGTTGTATTCTGTTGTATTATCTTTTATTCTGTTGTATTCTGTTGTATTCTCTTTTATTCTGTTGTATTCTGTTGCATTCTCTTTTATTCTGTTGTATTCTCTTTTATTCTGTTGTATTCTCTTTTTTTCTGTTGTATTCTGTTGTATTATCTTTTATTCTGTTGTATTCTGTTGTATTCTCTTTTATTCTGGTGTATTCTCTTTTATTCTGTTGTATTCTCTTTTATTCTGTTGTATTCTGTTGTATTCTCTTTTATTCTGTTGTATTCTGTTGTATTCTCTTTTATTCTGTTGTATTCTCTTTTATTCTGTTGTATTCTGTTGTATTCTCTTTTATTCTGTTGTATTCTGTTGTATTATCTTTTATTCTGTTGTATTCTGTTTTATTCTTTTGTATTCTGTTGTATTCTGTTGTATTCTCTTTTATTCTGTTGTATTCTGTTGTATTCTCTTTTATTCTGTTGTATTCTGTTGTATTCTCTTTTATTCTGTTGTATTCTCTTTTATTCTGTTGTATTCTCTTTTATTCTGTTGTATTCTCTTTTATTCTGTTGTATTCTGTTGTATTCTCTTTTATTCTGTTGTATTCTGTTGTATTCTCTTTTATTCTGTTGTATTCTGTTGTATTATCTTTTATTCTGTTGTATTCTGTTGTATTCTCTTTTATTCTGTTGTATTCTGTTGTATTATCTTTTATTCTGTTGTATTCTGTTCTATTCTCTTTTATTCTGTTGTATTCTGTTGTATTCTCTTTTATTCTGTTGTATTCTGTTGTATTCTCTTTTATTCTGTTGTATTCTGTTGTATTCTGTTGTATTCTCTTTTATTCTGTTGTATTCTGTTGTATTCTCTTTTATTCTGTTGTATTCTGTTGTATTCTCTTTTATTCTGTTGTATTCTCTTTGTTTTTCTGTTGTTTTCTTATGTTTTCTGTTGTTTTTCTTTTGCTTTCTGTTGTTTTCGGTTGTTTTCTTTTGTTTTGTGTTGTTTTTCTTTTGCTTTCTGTTGTTTTTCTGTTGTTTTCCGTTATTTTTCTGTCGTTTTTCTGTTGTTTTCTAATCTTTTCTGTTGTTTTCTGTTGTTTTCCGTTATTTTTCTGTTGTTTTTCTGTTGTTTTCCGTTATTTTTCTGTTGTTCTGTTGTTTTCTAATGTTTTCTGTTGTTTTTCTGTTGTTTTCTGTTCTTTTCTTTTGTTTTTCTGTTGTTTCCTGTTGTTTTTCTTTTGTTTCCTGTTGTTTTTCTGTTGTTTCCTGTTGTTTCTTGTTGTTTTTCTGTTGTTTCCCGTTGTTTTCTGTTGTTTTTTCTGTTGCTCTCTGTTGTTTTTTCTGTTGTTTTCTGTTCTATTCTGTTGTATTCTGTTGTATTTTAATGTATTATGTTCTATTCCGTTGTTTTTTGTTGTATTCTGTTGTATTTTAATGTATTCTTTTGTCTATTCTGTTGTATTCCAGTGGTGTATCAGAATTGGTGTACGTTTAGAAATAAGGGACGTTTATGCATTTTTTTCATTGACTTGGAAAAAACACAAACGTTTGCTAAATTATTCGAGTTGCCTCGTGCAATATCAGGTAATGTGGCCCAAATACTGACCACTGGGGGGCGTGGACTATTACAACATAATTTAGAGGTGTGCCGGCAGGTGTGTGAGGTGCCAGGTCAGGTGTGCCAGCGTTAGTTACCCCGTTAGGAGCGATTCTAACACCCGCGTCATCGGGGGCCGCCGGACCTGAGCGCAGCCCCGTACAGACAGTTTTTCTTACGTTGTGTCACTAATTATCGTTTGCAAGAGTCGCCACAACGCCCCACGCATTCACTGTCGATGGGGAAAGGCTTTCCTACACTAGCGTTAGCGTAGATGATGTAATATTGCAGAAAACAAGCCCAAATGTTCTCGGCGGGCGGGGCGGGGCAGTTTGACATTCACCTCGTAACAAAATTTTCGTCTTCACGGCTAAAATATATCTTTCCTGCACTACTCTCATATATCCACGTGTGCACGGGCGTGGAAGGCTGACGTGGGTGTACGGGCGTGATCTTAAGTGTCTTCCTTTTTGAGAAAATAAGGATATATATTTTTCGTGGCGGGCTGGGACAGTAACCTACCCCGTAACATATTTTTTCTTTTTCACGGCTAAAATACATCTTTCCTGCACTAATCTCATGTATCCACGTATGCACGGGCGTGGAAGGCTGTCGTGGGAATTGAACTCGGGCTCTCTCGTTTGTGAGCCGAGTGTGCTAACCACTGCACCACGAAGCCCCCTGCTGGGTTGGGAGGGGGCGGTTAGTTTGCATATGTGGACATTTTTTGTGGTGTGTAGTGGGCTTGTGTAATAGTGGTTTAGGTCTGGTAATTCCTTGTATTTTACAGAAACCACTACATGCGTGAGATGACCCGACCCGCCCCGCCCCAACCAACCATCATGACCTGCCCGCCCCCTGGCATACATTGGTAAGAAATGCCTGCTGTTAATGGATATTCCAGTCCATAGCTATGTGGGGTGTGTTGTTATAAATACCCTTGACTTGCATCCCTGTACTGTAAGATTCAAAACAATTCTAACCTAACCTTGGGAGTAGGAGTTAGGTAGCATATTAGCTTTGCATACCAATTTTGAGACACTGACTGTTCATTTCTGATAAATATATGATGCCTGTTATTATTTATAAGGTTATAGTTTCCAGAAACCCCTAAATGACCGACTCTTCCATGCCTGAGATGACCCGCCCTGCCCTGCGTCATGACCTCCCGGCATACATTGGTAAGAAATGCATACCACTGTTGATGGTTACACAAGCCCATAGCTGTGTGGGCTTTGTTGTGTTCATGCATAGTTACCTTGAACTGCTTCATTTATTACTAACCGTGTAGCAGTGACGGGCCAGATTTGTGGCTTTACCGTGTAGCAGTGACAGGCCAGATTTGTGGCTTTACCGTGTAGCAGTGACGGGCCAGATTTGTGGCTTTACCGTGTAGCAGTGACGGGCCAGATTTGTGGCTTTACCGTGTAGCAGTGACGGGCCAAATTTGTGGCTTTACCGTGTAGCAGTGACGGGCCAAATTTGTGGCTTTACCGTGTAGCAGTGACGGGCCAGATTTGTGGCTTTACCGTGTAGCAGCGACGGGCCAAATTTGTGGCTTTACCGTGTAGCAGTGACGGGCCAGATTTGTGGCTTTACCGTGTAGCAGTGACAGGCCAGATTTGTGGCTTTACCGTATAGCAGTGACGGGCCAAATTTGTGGCCTTACCTTGTAGCAGCGACGGGCCAAATTTGTGCCATGATATAAACCCCCCAAAAATAGATGATGCATAAACTGATCACAAATGCTTTGATATATATTATGAAATGGTTTGTGTGAGGGGTAATTTTTTCTCATTTTTCTTGCTTAGAGGGACCATTAAGAAACATGATCCCCCGCTGCTACTGCCGGGTCAATAAAAAAAGAAAACTAACCTAATCTAACCCCGTCTGAGAATTTACTCTGAAAATTTCTCTTGTGCCTTGATTCCTTGGTACTACTTACATAGGAATACATAGGAAGAACAGACACCAGAAGACCTATCGGTCTATGGCGAGGATGTCTGTTTACTACCGCTACTACTAGTCATCTACGTGTGGTAGGACAGGACAGAAAAGATGAAGGCTCCTCCCCACCCACCTCTCCCTCCGGCAACGTGCCGGCAGGAAATAGTTAGAAGAGAACACCATGTACCTTTAAGGAAGAAAGGGCCATGGAAATTTTACAGTAAAGAGAGAAATAAGAGGAAATTACTACCCTTAACTTACACTACTGGTAACCTAAGCTGTGGGGGAAAATGACTTCCTTACATAAGAACATAAGAACATAGAAATACTTATTCCTGCTTTGGTCGGTGTGTATATATATTTTCCAGTTTATACTTGAGTGTTAGATGGAGATATTTCATTATAATTAAGGTTGCTGCCATTCATAAATTAGTGCAGAAAAAAATCACGTCAAGAATGAACTGACAGCAAAATAAAAAAATAAAAGAACTCGCTCAGATTTCTCCTCTTTTCTTTAAATTCTAAGAAGCAAAATATATATAAGCACAAAACCCTGCTCGTCTTTGCTGTCTTGTTTAATAAATGTTACAATACTTCACGAACGAACGCATCTGACGGCCTAGAAAACTCCTATAGATTCCTGAGGTCATTTTCGGAAGGTGTAACAAAGTGAATATAAACAAAAATCTTCCTTTCTCTAGTAAAATAAGTAAAGATTTGCAAGATAAACCTCAAACTCTTGCATCTTAGCCAACTTTAGTATATAGTTTTGGATTCTTTCACAGTGGGGTGTTCAATAGTAGGTTAATAGTAGTGGTAAATAGTGTGGCAGGGGTGGGAGGGGGGTAGGAGGAGGTGGAGAGAAAGGGGAAGGGAGCGAGAGGAGGGGTGGAGGAAAGGAGGTGGGGGGGAGTAGGAGAGAGAAGGAGGGGTTGTGGGGTGTTCAATACTAGGTTAATAGTAGTGGTAAATAGTATGGCGGGGGTGGGAGGGGGGTAGGAGGAGGTGGAGAGAAAGGGGAAGGGAGCAAGGGGAGGGGTGGAGGAAAGGAGGGGGGTAGGAGAGAAGGAGGGGTTGTGGGGTGTTCAATAGTAGGTTAATAGTAGTGGTAAATAGTATGGCGGTGGTGGGAGGGGGGTAGGAGGAGGTGGAGAGAAAGGGGAACGGAGCGAGAGGAGGGGTGGAGGAAAGGAGGGGGGGGGTAGGAGAGAGATGGTGGGGTGGTGGGGTTTTCAATAGTAGGTTAATAGTAGTGGTAAATAGTATGGCGGGGTAGGGAGGGGAGTAGGAGGAGGTGGAGAAAGGGAAGGGAGCAGAGGAGGGGTGGAGGAAAGGAGGGGGGGGTAGGAGAGAGAAGGAGGGGTTGTGGGGTGTTCAATACTAGGTTAATAGTAGTGGTAAATAGTATGGCGGGGTAGGGAGGGGAGTAGGAGGAGGTGGAGAAAGGGAAGGGAGCGAGAGGAGGGTGGAGGAAAGGAGGGGGGGCTAGAGAGAGAAGGAGGGGTTGTGGGGTGTTCAATAGTAGGTTAATAGTAGTGGTAAATAGTATGGCGGGGTGGGAGGGGGTAGGAGGAGGTGGAGAAAGGGAAGGGAGCAAGGGAGGGGTGGAGGAACGGCGGGGGGGGTAGGAGAGAGAAGGAGGGGTTGTGGGGTGTTCAAAGTAGGTTAATAGTAGTGGTAAATAGTATGGCGGGGTGGGAGGGGGTAGGAGGAGGTGGAGAGAAAGGGAAGGAGCGAGAGGAGGTGGAGGAAAGGAGGGGGGGTAGGAGAGAGAAGGAGGTTGGGGTGTTCAATACTAGGTGAATAGTAGTGGTAAATAGTATGGCGGGTGGGAGGGGGTAGGAGGAGGGGGAGTGAAAGGGGAACGGAGCGAGAGGAGGGTGGAGGAAAGGAGGGGGGTAGGAGAGAGAAGGAGGGGTTGGGGTGTTCAATAGTAGGTTAATAGTAGTGGTAAATAGTATGGCAGGGGTGGGAGGGGGTAGGAGGAGGTGGAGAGAAAGGGAAGGGAGCAAGGGGAGGGTGGAGGAAAGGAGGGGGGGGGTAGGAGAGAAGGAGGGTTGTAGGTGTTCAATAGTAGGTTAATAGTAGTGGTAAATAGTATGGCGAGGGTGGGAGGGGGTAGGAGGAGGTGGAGAGAAAGGAAGGAGCAGGGAGGGGTGGAGGAAAGGAGGGGGGGGTAGGAGAGAGAAGGAGGTTGGGGTGTTCAATAGTAGGTTAATAGTAGTGGTAAATAGTATGGCGGGGGTGGGAGGGGGTAGGAGGAGGTGGAGAGAAAGGGAAGGGAGCGAGAGGAGGTGGAGGAAAGGAGGGGGGTAGAGAGAGAAGGAGGGTTGGGGTGTTCAATAGTAGGTTAATAGTGGTAAATAGTATGGCGGGGGTGGGAGGGGGTAGGAGGAGGTGGAGAGAAAGGGGAAGGGAGCAAGGGGAGGGGTTGAGGAAAGGAGGGGGAGGTAGGAGAGAAGGAGGGTTGTGGGGTGTTCAATAGTAGGTTAATAGTAGAGGTAAATAGTATGGCGGGGATGGGAGGGGGGTAGGAGGAGGTGGAGAGAAAGGGGAAGGGAGCAAGGGGAGGGGTGGAGAAAAGGAGGGGGGGGGTAGGAGAGAGAAGGAGGGGTTGTGGGGTGTTCAATACTAGGTTAATAGTAGTGGTAAATAGTATGGCGAGGGTGGGAGGGGGTAGGAGGAGGTGGAGAGAAAGGGAAGGGAGGGAGGGGTGGAGGAAAGGAGGGGGGGGTAGGAGAGAGAAGGAGGGGTTGGGGTGTTCAATACTAGGTTAATAGTAGTGGTAAATAGTATGGCGGGGGTGGGAGGGGGGTAGGAGGAGGTGAGAGAAAGGGAAGGGAGCAAGGGAGGGGTGGAGGAAAGGAGGGGGGTAGGAGAGAGAAGGAGGGTTGTGGTGTTCAATAGTAGGTTAATAGTAGTGGTAAATAGTATGGCGAGGGTGGGAGGGGGTAGGAGGAGGTGGAGAGAAAGGGAAGGGAGCAAGGGGAGGGTGGAGGAAAGGAGGGGGGGGTAGAGAGAAGGAGGGGTTGTGGGGTGTTCAATACTAGGTTAATAGTAGTGGTAAATAGTATGGCGGGGGTGGGAGGGGGGTAGGAGGAGGTGGAGAGAAAGGGGAAGGGAGCAAGGAGGGGTAGAGGAAAGGAGGGGGTAGGAGAGAGAAGGAGGGTTGTGGGGTGTTCAATACTAGGTTAATAGTAGTGGTAAATAGTATGGCGGGGGGTGGGAGGGGGTAGGAGGAGGTGGAGAGAAAGGGAAGGGAGAGGAGGGGTGGAGGAAAGGAGGGGGGTAGGAGAGAGAAGGAGGGTTGTGGTGTTCAATACTAGGTTAATAGTAGTGGTAAATAGTATGGCGGGGGTGGGAGGGGTAGGAGGAGGTGGAGAAAGGGAAGGGAGCGAGAGGAGGGTGGAGGAAAGGAGGGGGGGTCGGAGAAAGAAGGAGGGGGTGTGGAGTGTTCAATACGAGGTTAATAGGAGTGGTAAATAGTATTGCGGGGAGGTGGAGGTGGTGTGAAAGGGGAAGGGAGCGAGAGGTGGGGTGGAGGAAAGGAGGGGGGGTAGAGAGAGAAGGAGGGGTTGTGGGTGTTCAATACTAGGTGAATAGTAGTGGTAAATAGTATGGCGGGGTGGGAGGGGTAGGAGGAGGTGGAGAGAAAGGGAAGGAGCAAGGGAGGGGTGGAGGAAAGGAGGGGGGGGTAGAGAGAAGGAGGGTTGTGGGGTGTTCAATACTAGGTTAATAGTAGTGGTAAATAGTATGGCGGGGGGTGGGAGGGGTAGGAGGAGGTGGAGAGAAAGGGAAGGGAGCAAGGGGAGGTGGAGGAAAGGAGGGGGGTAGGAGAGAGAAGGAGGGTTGTGGGGTGTTCAATACTAGGTTAATAGTAGTGGTAAATAGTATGGCGGGGGTGGGAGGGGGTAGGAGGAGGTGGAGAGAAAGGGGAAGGAGCAAGAGGAGGGTGGAGGAAAGGACGCTGGGGGGTAGGAGAGAGAAGGAGGGGTTGTGGGGTGTTCAATACTAGGTTAATAGTAGGTAAATAGTATGGCGGGGGTGGGAGGGGGAGGTGGAGAGAAAGGGGAAGGGAGCAAGGGGAGGGGTGGAGGAAAGGAGGGGGGGGGGTAGGAGAGAGAAGGAGGGGTTGTGGGGTGTTCAATAGTAGGTTAATAGTAGTGGTAAATAGTGTGGCGGGGTGGGAGGGGGTAGGAGGAGGTGGAGAGAAAGGGAAGGGAGCGAGAGGAGGAGTGGAGGAAAGGAGGGGGGGGGTAGGAGAGAGAAGGAGGGGTTGTTGGGTGTTCAATACTAGGTTAATAGTAGTGGTAAATAGTATGGCGGGGGTGGGAGGGGGGTAGGAGGAGGTGGAGAGAAAGGGGAAGGGAGCGAGAGGAGGGGTGGAGGAAAGGAGGGGGGGGGTAGGAGAGAGAAGGAGGGGTTGTGGGGTGTTCAATAGTAGGTTAATAGTAGTGGTAAATAGTATGGCGGGGGTGGGAGGGGTAGGAGGTGGAGAGAAAGGGAAGGAGCGAGAGGAGGGGTGGAGGAATGGAGGGTGGGGGGTAGGAGAGAGAAGGAGGGTTGGGGTGTTCAATACTAGGTGAATACTAGTGGTAAATAGTATGGCGGGGTGGGAGGGGAGGAGGAGGTGGAGAGAAAGGGAAGGGAGCGAGAGGAGGGTGGAGGAAAGGAGGGGGGGTAGGAGAGAAGGAGGGGTTGTGGGGTGTTCAATACTAGGTTAATAGTAGTGGTAAATAGTATGGCGGGGGTGGAGGGGGTAGGAGGAGGTGGAGAGAAAGGGAAGGGAGCAAGAGGAGGTGGAGGAAAGGAGGGGGGTAGGAGAGAGAAGGAGGGTTGTGGGGTGTTCAATAGTTGGTTAATAGTAGAGGTAATTAGTATGGCGGGGATGGGAGGGGGTAGGAGGAGGTGGAGAGAAAGGGAAGGGAGCAAGAGGAGGTGGAGGAAAGGAGGGGGGGTAGGAGAGAGAAGGAGGGGTTGTGGGGTGTTCAATAGTAGGTTAATAGTAGTGGTAAATAGTATGGCGGGGGTGGGAGGGGGGTAGGAGGAGGTGGAGAGAAAGGGGAAGGGAGCAAGAAGAGGGGTGGAGGAAAGGAGGGGGGGTAGGAGAGAAGGAGGGGTTGTGGGGTGTTCAATAGTAGGTTAATAGTAGTGGTAAATAGTATGGCGGGTGGGAGGGGTAGGAGGAGGTGGAGAGAAAGGGAAGGGAGCGAGAGGAGGGGTGGAGGAAAGGAGGGGAAGAGAGAAGGAGGGGTTGTGGGGTGTTCAATACTAGGTTAATAGTAGAGGTAAATAGTATGGCGGGGAGGGGAGGGGGGTAGGAGGTGGAGAGAAAGGGAAGGAGGAGAGGAGGGGTGGAGGAAAGGAAGGGGGGGGGTAGGAGAGAGAAGGAGGGGTTGTGGGGTGTTCAATACTAGGTTAATAGTAGTAAAAAATAGTATGGCGGGGTGGGAGGGTAGGAGGAGGTGGAGAAAGGGAAGGAGCAAGAGGGGTGGAGGAAAGGAGGGGGGGTAGGAGAGAGAAGGAGGGGTTGTGGGGTGTTCAATAGTAGGTTAATAGTAGTGGTAAATAGTATGGCGGGGTGGGAGGGGGTAGGAGGAGGTGGAGAAAGGGGAAGGGAGCAAGGGAGGGGTGGAGGAAAGGAGGGGGGGGGGAGAGAGAAGGAGGGGTTGTGGGGTGTTCAATAGTAGGTTAATAGTAGTGGTAAATAGTATGGCGGGGTGGGAGGGGGTAGGAGGAGGTGGAGAGAAAGGGAAGGGAGCGAGAGGAGGGGTGGAGGAAAGGAGGGGGGGGGTAGGAGAGAGAAGGAGGGGTTGTGGGGTGTTCAATACTAGGTTAATAGTAGTGGTAAATAGTATGGCGGGGGTGGGAGGGGGGTAGGAGGAGGAGGAGAGAAATGGGCAGGGAGCGAGAGGAGGGTGGAGGAAAGGAGGGGGGGTAAGAGAGAAGGAGGGGTTGTGGGGTGTTCAATAGTAGGTTAATAGTAGTGGTAAATAGTATGGCGGGGGTGGGAGGGGGGTAGGAGGAGGTGGAGAGAAAGGGAAAGGAGCAAGGGAGGTGGAGGAAAGGAGGGGGGTTGGAGAGAGAAGGAGGGGTTGTGGGGTGTTCAATACTAGGTGAATAGTAGTGGTAAATAGTATGGCGGGGGTGGGAGGGGGGTAGGAGGAGGTGGAGAGAAAGGGTAAGGGAGCGAGAGGAGGGGGGGGGAGAGAGAAGGAGGGGTTGGGGGGTGTTCAATACTAGGTTAATAGTAGTGGTAAATAGTATGGCGGGGGTGGGAGGGGGTAGGAGGAGGTGGAGAGAAAGGGAATGGAGCAGAGAGGAGGTGGAGGAAAGGAGGGGGGTAGGGAGAGAAGGAGGGACTGTGGGGTGTTCAATAGTAGGTTAATAATAGTGGTAAATAGTATGGCGGGGGTGGGAGGGGGTAGGAGGAGGAGAGAAAGGGAATGGAGCGAGAGGAGGGGTGGAGGAAAGGAGGGGGGTAGGAGAGAAGGAGGGGTTGTGGGTGTTCAATACTAGGTTAATAGTAGTGGTAAATAGTATGGCGGGGTGGAGGGGGTAGGTGGAGGGGGAGAGAAAGGGTAAGGGAGCGAGAGGAGGGGTGGAGGAAAGGAGGGGGGGGGTAGGAGAGAGAAGGAGGTTGTGGGGTGTTCAATACTAGGTGAATAGTAGTGGTAAATAGTATGGCGGGGTTGGAAGGGGGGTAGGAGGAGGTGGAGAGAAAGGGAAGGAGCGAGAGGAGGTGGAGGAAAGGAGGGGGGGGGTAGGAGAGAGAAGGAGGGTTGTGGGTGTTAAATATTAGGTTAATAGTAGTGGTAAATAGTATGGCGGAGGTGGGAAGGGGGTAGGAGGAGGTGGAGAGAAAGGGGAAGGGAGCGAGAGGAGGGGTGGAGGAAAGGAGGTGGGGGGTAGGAGAGAGAAGGAGGGGTTGTGGGGTGTTAAATACTAGGTTAATAGTAGTGGTAAATAGTAGGGCGGGGTTGGAAGGGGGGTAGGAGGAGGTGGAGAAAGGGGAAGGAGCAGGAGAGGGGTGGAGGAAAGGAGAGGGGGGTAGGAGAGAGAAGGAGGGGTTGTGGGGTGTTCAATAGTAGGTTAATAGTAGTGGTAAATAGTATGGCGGGGGTGGGAGGGGGGTAGGAGGAGGTGGAGAGAAAGGGGAAGGGAGCGAGAGGAGGGGTGGAGGAAAGGAGGGGGGGGGGTAGGAGAGAGAAAGAGGGTTGTGGGGTGTTCAATACTAGGTTAATAGTAGTGGTAAATAGTATGATGGGGTGGGAGGGGTAGGAGGAGGTGGAGAGAAAGGGAAGGAGCAAGGGAGGGTTGAGGAAAGGAGGGGGGGTAGGAGAGAGAAGGAGGGTTGTGGGTGTTCAATAGTAGGTTAATAGTAGTGGTAAATAGTATGGCGGGGGTGGGAGGGGTAAGGAGGAGGTGGAGAGAAAGGGAAGGGAGCAAGGGAGGGTGGAGGAAAGGAGGGGTGTAGGAGAGAGAAGGAGGGGTTGTGGGGTGTTCAATACTAGGTTAATAGTAGTGGTAAATAGTATGGCGGGGGTAGGAGGGGGGTAGGAGGAGGTGGAGAGAAAGGGGAAGGGAGCGAGAGGGGTGGAGGAAAGGAGGGGGGGGGGTAGGAGAGAGAAGGAGGGGTTGTGGGGTGTTCAATACTAGGTTAATAGTAGTGGTAAATAGTATGGCGGGGGTGGGAGTGGGGTAGCAGGAGGTGGAGAGAAAGGGAAGGGAGCAAGTGGAGGGGTGGAGGAAAGGAGGGGGGGGGTAGGCTAGCTAAGTTGGGGGTTGGGGGTGTTCAATAAGAGGTTAAAAGTAGTGGTAAATAGTATTGCGGGGGGGAGGGGAGGTGGAGAAAGGGAAGGGAGCAAGGGAGGTGGAGGAAAGGAGGGGGGGTAGAGAGAGAAGGAGGGGTTGTGGGTGTTCAATAGTAGGTTAATAGTAGTGGTAAATAGTATGGCGGGGGTGGGAGGGGGTAGGAGGAGGTGGAGAGAAAGGGAAGGAGCGAGAGGAGGTGGAGGAAAGGAGGGGGGGGGGTAGGAGAGAGAAGGAGGGGTTGTGGGGTGTTCAATAGTAGGTTAATAGTAGTGGTAAATAGTATGGCGGGGGTGGGCCATAAGCTGTTCTGAAATTTATGTAAACTTATTACAAATATATACGTAGTCATTGAAATCTCACTTAACTATTGGGTTCTCGCCACAAAGTCTCTGCCACTCTCTTTTCAACTTCCATTGGCTAAGGATACTCAACCATGTGAATTATTAACTAATGAATGCTACTTTCTATAAAGATCAAGTGATAAAAATATGAAATGGGTATAAGCACCGTATCATAGCTAGTATATATATATATATATATATATATATATATATATATATATATATATATATATATATATATATATATATATATATATATATATATATATATATATATATATATATATATATATATATATATATATATATGTGTGTAGAATAGCTTACGTTAAAATAGGAGTTTGTGAAGATATATCGGTTATTATTATTTACTATTTTTATCGCAAAGTCAGGGAGTGAGGAAATATATTACTAATGTTTATTTCCACATTTTTTCCTTAAATTTCCTCCCCCTCCTCCTACTACTACTACTACTACTAATAATAATAATAATAATAATAATAATAATAATAATAATAATAATAATACTTCTACTTGTACTGCTACTACTACTACTACTACTACTACTACTACTACTAGTACTACTACTACTTCTACTACTACTACTACTACTACTACTACTACTACTACTACTACTACTACTACTACTACTACTACTACTACTACTACTACTACTACTACTACTACTACTACTACTACTACTATTACTACTACTACTACCTCTACTACTACTACTAATAATAATAATAATAATTCTACTACTACTACTACTACTACTACTGCTACTACTACTATCAAATATCTGTTAATATTGATCCTAGCGTTCCGCGGAGGCCAGAAATGAACTCCCCGTCTCGTTTTACCTAAGAACAGTCACCGTTTGCATGAAAATAACCTAAAATAACATAAATATAGCTGATTTTCATATTTTTGAGGGGGGGGAATTTCACACGAGATTTCCGGGCCGATATCTCCCTTAATATTGAGTGTAGCGTTATGCCGAGGCCAGAAATGGATTCCTCGTCTTATTTTACCCAAGAAAAGTCACCGTTTGCATGAAAATAACCTAAAATAACATAAATATAGCTGATTTTCATGTTTTGGAGGGAATTTCATGCGAGCTTTCCGGGCCAATATCTTCCTTAATATTGAGTGTAGCGTTATGTCGAGGCCAGAATTTGATTCCTCGTCTCATTTCCTTCCCGTTAAGTCGCCTTTTGCAAGACATAGCCGCTTTTTATTTTTTTTACCCAAACTTTTTAAGGGACCCAAAGTATAACACTTTTACCTCAAGTACGAGAGTCCACTGCGGCGTGAGGGACATTGCCTATTATGTGCCGATTTTTTATTCCCCAAACTGCTTTCACACCCAAATAACTGCCTTCTTATATGTTAAATGGTTAATTATTGGGGCTTCTTGGCAATGGGCTGGAGACCGGTAAATGCGCGGCTTTGAGTACGATAATCTAGCATCGGTGCGCGCCAAAAACCATAACACAGCTGATCGTCCCGTCCAGAGCTGTTTGCAGTGTTTTTGGGGGTAAGACAGTGTTTTTGCACGTTCGTGGTACAGAGGAAGGGTCAAACTATACCCAGGGTCATTAGCTATCCCTGGAAATGCCCACAACGCCTACGAAAGCCTTGTCAAATACGTGTCCTTGGGTGACCCCCGCATACTTCCGTCATCCACAGATTAATGTTTTCAAAGGCCTACCAGAAGGTTAATCGTGTTTTCCTGAGTGCTTTTCACGTTAATGGCACAGAGGAAGGGTCAAACTATACCCAGGGTCATTAACTACCCCTGGAAACACCTACGAAAGCCTTGTCAAATATGTGTTCTTGGGCTCTCAACTTGTATAGTAATATTCCCCCTTAGGCCTATCCGATCATTACCAAGGCCTAGCGGAGTGTTATTTGGGGTAAGACAGACAGTGTTAGAATTCATTATTATGTTACTGGGTAAATGTTTGTTACGGTCTGTAGTGTTCTGCTGTGCCTGGCAGTGTGACGTGACAGCAGTGTTTAGATGTGTTACGTGATCCCAGAGAGTGTTACAAGTGGTGACATTAGTAGTATTCTGTTACCTGGACACATGATAGGGTTGTTACTGGCTGTGTTAAGGTGACGGGCTGTGACGTGGGTTCTCAGGTGTTATAAACTCACAGAAGAATTCCGGAAGAGGCCACCCGTGGGCCTGGAGTGCCAGGCAGTGTTAACAGTGCCACAGACAGTGATGCAAGACAGATTAGTTACCCAGTGTTAGGCTGTCTTGTTACCTGACCTGCCTACCCCTCTCCTGTGACATGGGGTCAGGTGTTATGCAGTGCTATGTGATGCCAGGCAGTGTTCATAGTGGCATAGATTTGTGTGGTGCCAGAATCAGTGTGATGCCAGTCATTGGTGCCAGGGACGGTATATGTATAGAATAACACCCAGGTGACCCTAGGACAAAGCTTTATTTTTCTCCCTCACTCCCCTCAATGTTACCAGCTTACCGTAGGCATAACATTGTATCTTTCTGTTTCTGGCCCATAAATATTGCAAAAAAGACCATCAGTAATTACCGATGTTAACAATAATTATAAATGCATATTGTTATCTTTATGGGGCGATAGTTTGGGGTCAGAAAAGACAATACTTACAGAAGACTTACTTACAGAAGACCTCCTGGAAGAGGCTTACGCCTGTGACTCCAGATCTACGTTAACAACTTGTGGCAGTGTGTGGTGGATGATTTGAGCCTTGTAATTATATTTCAAATCTTGGTTAGCCCAGAATTTATCGAGTCTGGATTCAAACTGAATCACTGTTGTTGCCGCCACCACCCACTCAGGCAGTTGATTCCAATCATTCACTACTCTACTTGGGAAAGCATACTTCCTTACATCCAACCGTGATCTTGACTTAAACAGTTTCAATGAATTTCCCCTACTCCTGCTTTCTTCTCTAAGTTTCAATATTCCTCTGGTACATGCATCATCATTTTTCCCAGTGAGTATCTTATAGGCCTCAATTAGATCTCCCCTTGCTCTTCTATATGCCAGTGTGGGCAGTCTCAGCTTCCTCAGTCTCTCTTCGTAGGAAAGTCCCTTGAGTTCAGGCACCATCCTAGTAGCCCTTCGCTGAACGTTTTCCACAATTTCAATGTCTTTCACCAAGTAAGGACTCCATACTTGGTTGGCGTATTCAATGTGTGGTCTTACCAGTGCCTTAAACAAGGATTTAAATATTTCAGAATCCAATGAAACAAAAGTTCTTCTAATTATTCCCACTAAATTATTGGCTTTATTTACTTTTTCTACTAGATGGTCAGCACAACTTAGTTTATTGTTTATAATGACACCCACATCTTTCTCTGTAGTAATCCTCATTAACTGTTTCTCCATGTGATATCCTTGATCTTCAACAGATGTTCTTCCTATTCTCATGTATTTGCATTTGTCTGGATGAAATCTTAATAACCATTTTTCACTCCATGAATATAAGTCTAACACATCTTGCTGCAACTTCCGACAGTCATCTTCTTCTTTAATGCATCTAAAGATCTTAGTATCATCCGCATACATAATTTATATACTTCACTATCATTTGATATTTTATCAGGGAGATCATTTATGAATATTACAAACAGCAATGGCCCGAGAACAGACCCCTCCACTTATCACTGGCTTCCAACTTGACATTTCCCCCTTCACCACCACTCATGGTTTTCTCTGTGTTAGAAAAGCTGTAATCCATTCCTGGTACTCTTTCCATAACTCTTAATTTTACTTATAAGCCTTTTATGTGCCACTCTATCAAATGCCTTCATAAAATCGCAATATATTACATCAATTGCATAACCATCATCAATAGTTTCAGTCCACTTGTCCATAACTTTTATGTGTTGGAGCACCGTTGACCGTCCCGGGATAAATCCATATTGTTTTTCACTAAACAAATTATATGATCTCATGTGCGTCATTATCTCCTCCCTCATTATAGTCTCAAAAATCTTACATATGACACTTGTCAAGCTGACTGGTCTATAGTTTTCTGGGATACACTTGGCACCCTTTTTATATATGGGAGTAATATGTGCAATGAGCCAATCCTGAGGGAGTTCCTTGTGTGTAAAGGAGTATTGATAAAGTATTTCTAAGGGCACTAATAGTTGTTCCATGGCCTCGATCCTTTATGATTCTAGGGTGTATCCCATCAGGTCCAGGTGATTTATGCTTTTTTAGATTTTCAATGATCTTTTTAATTTTTACTTTAGTAATTTCTAGATGAGTCAAGGTTGGTATACTCTTCACTTCACAGATTAATGTTTTCAAAGGCCTACCAGAAGGTTAATCGTGTTTTCCTGAGTGCTTTTCACGTTCATGGCACAGAGGAAGGGTCAAACTACTACCAGGGTCATTAACTACCCCTGGAAATGCCCCCCACAACGCCTACGAAAGCCTTGTCAAATAGGTGTTCTTGGGCTCTCAACTTGTATAGTAATATTCCCCCATAGGCCTATGCGATTATTACCAAGGCCTAGCGGAGTGTTATTTGGGATAAGACAGTGTTAGAACTCATTATTGTGTTACTGGGTAAATGTTTGTTACGGTTTGTAGTGTTCTGCTGTGGTAAATTAACGGCTGTGTCCCCCCAACATACCTTCTCCTCACCTCAGTCTTCCCCCTCAGGAGCGTGACACCAAGATGACCTACCAGAATGTGAGCATCGTGCTGTCGCCCACCATGCAGATTTCTCACCGGGTGCTCAATGTCTTCTTGCTCAACCGTGCCTACCTCTTTGGGGGAGTCGCCATCAAAAAGTGAGCCTTCGGGGACTTGGGGGAAGGGACACACACACACACCCACACAGAAGCATGGAATAGACTGGAGGAGGAGGTGGTTTGTTCAAGAAACATTTTAAGGAAAGGCACGGCATGGTGGTAATTACAAGATTTCTAGCACACACGACGGGGTTTTGACAAGCGGACAGGTGGTGTGTTTATGTCACAAGGGTGTATTTCTCCACGCTGGCCTCACGGTTTCTTTCAGGTCGATGGGCGGTGAGACTGCCAGCTCCAGGGTGAAGAAAGGGAAGAGCGTCAAAATACACCCTTGTGACATAAACACGCCACCTGTCCACTTGTCAAAACCCATCGTAGTTGCTGGAAATGGAAAAGAATGCTGCTATCCAGTTTAAAATGTTGCCCCTGATGTTATAACTTTTTTCTCAATTAATCTCCTGTGTGGAACTTTATCAAATGCTTTAGCAGAATCGCAATATGCAACATCCACTGCGCTGCCTTCGTCCAGATACTGTGTCCATTGGTCCAGCACGGCAATGAGCTGCAGCCGGCACCGTTCATCATCTGCCCGTCCGTAGTATTGTTTTCTGCTGAGTGGTTGATAATTCTTCAAATGCTCTGAAAATTTTCTCTTATTATGGTTTCCATTATTTTGCATATGACAGGTCAAACTCACAGGTCTGTAATTATCTGGTTCATTTGTATCAGCCTTCTTATAGATGGGTGTAATGTTGGCCAGTCTTCATGTAACTCACAGGTCTGTAATTACCTGGTTCATTTGTATCAGCCTTCTTATAGATGGGTGTAATGTTGGCCAGTCTTCATGTAACTCACTGGTCTGCAATATCTTCCTGAGTGTCCTTCCCCTCTTTTATCACCCGTGGGCCTGGAGTGCCAGGCGGTGTTAACAGAGCCACAGACAGTGTTATGTGATGCAAGACAGATTAGTTACCCAGTGTTAGGCTGTCCTGTTACCTGGCCTGCCTACCCCTCTTCTGTGACATGGGGTCAGGTGTTATGCCGCAGACAGTGCTATGTGATGCCAGGCAGTGTTCATAGTGGCATAGATTTGTGTGGTGCCAGAATCAGTGTGATGCCAGTCATTGGTGCCAGGGACGGTATATGTATAGAATAACACCCAGGTGACCCTAGGACAAAGCCTTATTATTCTCCCTCACTCCCCTCAATGTTACCAGCTTACCGTCGGCATAACATTGTATCTTTCTGTTTCTGGCCCATAAATATTGCAAAAAAGAGCATCAGTAATCACCGATGTTAACAATAATTATAAATGCATATTGTTATCTTTATGGGGCGATAGTTTGGGGTCAGAAAAGACAATACGCCAAGTACTACTAAGGGCTGGTATCCCTAAACTACCACTTGAGCCAGCTAAACGTAATATATGGAGGAGAAAAGAGAATAAATGAACCCGTGGACATACCCACAACTCCTGTGAAAGCCTTGTCAAATATGTGTAGGCCTACTTGTGTGCCAACATATGTAAGAGCATGGGCCTAACTTTTCTTCTTCCTCCTCAGGTTTTGGGCGCCCAGCTGTACACGTGAACTAACAGTCTTGGCTTCAGGGCAGGTCGCTAAAATGGTATGTGTGTGTGTGTGTGTGTGTGTGTGTGTGTGTGTGTGTGTGTGTGTGTGTGTTACGAAGGTTTTCATCATTAATATAAAAGCTTGTTGTTGGGGTGAGAGGTGGAGTCAGAGGTCAGCGATGAATAGATACGTTTATTGGGGTAGTGAGAAAAGACTCCTGCCATGAGGGGCGGCCGGGCTAACTGAGGCTTTCGCACTAATTAATTTTTTTCTTGGTAGATGGTGCCTTGCGCTAATTGCGGATCGCTCTAATTGATCTCGCGCTAACAGGCTTTCGCGCTAATTAATTTTTTTCTCTTTAGATGGTGGCTCGCGCTAATTGCGGATCGCTCTAAATGATCTCGCGCTAACAGGCTTTCGCGCTAATTAATTTTTTTCTTGGTAGATGGTGGCTCGCGCTAATTGCGGTTCGCTCTAAATGATCTCGCGCTAACTGAGTCTTTCGCGCTAATTAATTTTTTTCTCGTTAGATGGTGCCTTGCGCTAATTGCGGATCGCTCTAATTGATCTCGCGCTAACAGGCTTTCGCGCTAATTAATTTTTTTCTCGTTAGATGGTGGCTCGCGCTAATTGCGGTTCGCTCTAAATGATCTCGCGCTAACTGAGTCTTTCGCGCTAATTAATTTTTTTCTTGGTAGATGGTGGCTCGCGCTAATTGCGGTTCACTCTAATTAGCCTGTGGTACCCTGCTGACAACTTCCGATGACTGAGAAACTGCACCATCAGCCGCTACACATTGAGTCCTGCCAGTGAGAAATGAGTGCAGCCACATCCCGAGTGTTCCCGTAATGGCCGTTTGTCTGGCCTTGTGTAACAAAATGCCATGGTCTACCATGTCGAAAGCTTTCGCAAAATCAAGGTAGACCACATCGACATCTGCATTATGTTCAAGCTTACCTATGATTGAGTCACAGTGGGCCAAAAGTTGTGAGAGGCACGAGCGCCCAGTACGAAAGCCATGTTGGTCCGGGTTCATTCTGTTATTGCTTTCTAGATATGCAGACATGTTTTTAACCATAATTCTCTCTAGAACTTTAATAATATGGGAGGTTAAGGCAACTGGTCGATAGTTTTTTGCCTCTGCTCTTGACCCTCCCTTGTATATTGGTGTAATGAATGCACTTTTTAGCTTTTCTGGTATTATGCCAGAATCTAGAGAGTTTCTATAAAAATTTAACACTCAGCTCTTCAGCACATTTTTTAAGAAGTACTGCAGGGAATTGATCGGGGCCAGCTGCCGAATTAGTGGCCACCCCTTTAATTGCTTGCTGTGTGTCGTCGTTGTTTAAGCTTATGTCCGTCAGGTGTGATATTTGATCAGTCCCTTGGTTGAGAAAGTCCATAGGTAGGTTGACAATTTTGTCTTCCATGGGTTTGCTGAAGACGCTTTTGTACTGAATCAGTAGTGCTTCAGCGACATCCTGGGCTTTGTTTATGGGTTGGCCGTGTACGTCAGTCAGTGGGCCAACACTCGCTCTCACTACGGATTTGTTAGCAGCATATTTGTAAAAGTATTTGGGGTTGGTTTTGATGCATGACGCGGCTTGTATTTCTTTCCGGTCATTCTCTGATTCAACTGATCTTTTAAGTTTTTCTTCTATAATGGCAATTTTGTTTTCGAGTTGGGTCAGCATTTTGGTGTAGTTGGTATTACTGAGTTTCTTCCTTAGTTTTGTTCTTTTTCTCATTAGTACTTTTCGGTCTCTTGGTATGTTGCCATTGAAAGGAGAGGTCTTTTTAGACGGCCTCCTCAGTGGTACATTGATATTTTCAAGCATGTGTTAATGATTGTATCATATTGGGCCTCAGGGTCACAGTCCCTCATGAGTAGATCCCAGTTTAGCTCACCCAGGTCTTTCTTTATACTGTCCCAGCAGACTGACTCGCTTAGGAAGTTGAGTTGGTTAAAATTATTAAAATTAGGAGCCTGCTCCACTTCACTGGACAGTCTAAGATGTGTATTTGTAGGTAGGTTGGTAGTCACGGTGATGATGTTATGGTCAGAGAGATTAGTTTTATTCACCCTAATATAATATCATCATTATTTATCATAACGATGTCTAGTATGTTCTTACCTCTTGTAGGAGTGTCGATGATTTGATTGAGGCAGTATTCCTCGGCAAAGTGCATGACAGCTTTTGCCTGGGTCCTCATGTCTTCCGCTCCTCCATACACACACTCCAAATTCCAGTCTGTTAGCGGAAAGTTTAAGTCTGCAGTAAGTATAAGGGTGGGCATGGGCAGTGGTAGCGAGCCAATGATATCTTTTATCTTTGTTAGTTGCGTCATAAATTTCTCTGTTGGGCATGCTGGTGGTCTGTATATATACCCAGTCAATGTCTTGAATGCATAGTACCAGTGATTCTGTGTACATATTGGATTCCTGGAAAAGTACTTTTGTTCTAGCTGCAAAATGGCTAAGTGATGACCCCGCCTTTTGTCCGTTGAATTGGGCGGTCCGTCCTGTGTGGTACAAAGTGTGGTATTTTTATTTCTGCTTTTCTAATCTCCTCTGTTAAGTGTGTTTCTGTGAGAGAGATTATATAGGCATTTTCAGTTTGTGCCATTTCTGTGAGCAGACCATTAATTTCACATCAACCGGTTGATTTATTTATCTCTTATCTAATCACCCCCCCCAGAGGCAGTGCCAGTGTTTGGAGTGCCACTGTGCCTGGCCGTCCAGCGCTGCCCGGCACACGATGGCATCCAGCTGCCCACCATTGTCAGGGAGTGCATTGACCAGATAGAGGTGAGTGTTATTATTGTTATTATTATTATTATTATTATTATTATTATTATTATTATTATTATTATTATTATTACTGTATTATTACATTATCTGGGCCTGAGAACACACACACACACACACACACACACACACACACACACACACACACAGCGCTCATGTGTGAAGATTATTAGAGAAGTGATTCCTGGCAGCAAGAACACATCAAAGACTACAATGAAGTGACAGCGTGTCATTTTGATACTGTTTTTGCTCAAGTGGGTAAATGTACATTTGAAAAATCTCAACAGAACTTAAGTGATGCAGACTTAATACTACAACCATTACACACAAATTTAAGACATGGCATTAATTCACATAGT
>NW_026111837.1:70000-72500 GCF_024679095.1 Eriocheir sinensis
GAAAGAGGAGGAGGAGGAGAGAGAAACACAGGAACAAATAGATGGAGAGAGGAGAGAAGAAGGAAATAGGAGGAGAAGGAGGAGGAGGAGGAAAAATTCACCAACTTCACCACCAAACTTTCCACCAATGAAAGAGGACCCCAAGATACTGCCACACAAATAGTGCCACAGGGGACAGCGGGGGTGGCACAGGGGGCCTCGGGGGTGCCGCAGGGGAGGGGAGAGCTGCCCCCGCCCCTCGACTCGGAGCCTTGACGACACTAGGCCTAAGGGTGAGTGCAGTAGTAGTTGTAGTAGTAGTAGTAGTAGTAGTAATGGTAGTTCTTGCTTAGAATATAAATTCATTGATCTCTCTCCATATTTATTTATTTATTTTATCTATTAACATATGCACTGTCTTCATCTGTCTATCTATTAATCTATCATTTATCTATTGACCTATCCTCCCTCTCACACATGTATTTATCAGTTTATCTATCTATCTGCCTCTCCCCTTCTCTTTCTTTCCCACATGTATATATTCAAGCATGTATTATATTATCTATCAGCCTTTTCCCCCCTTCAAACATGTATTTATCAGTTTATCTATCTATCTGTCCTTTCCCATCTGTCTTTCCTTCACGCATGTATTTCTCATTCATTCCTGTCATGGATGCTTGCTCCTAGGAGCTCCCACCAGGGGATGGCCACGACAGAAGAGCTTCCAACCTTCTCTATCCAGACACTCCCTCCTTGCCTGCTCAAAGATCTTTCCCCCCTCTCCCTAACGTACTCTTGCACCCTATCCCTCCATTTCACTGGAGGCCCAACATTCCCTCCCTCTATCTCACTCACATACACCCTTCTGGTCATCCTACTCTCCTCCATTCGCTCCATGTGGCCAAACCACTTTAAAGTCTGTCGCTTCACTTCTGCCCTTCACCCCTGTGTTGACACATTCCAAAACACACTTTCATTACTCACTCCATCCATTCTACTCACACCACAAGCACTCCTCAAATAACTCATTTCCACTGCCTGCACTCTAGACCTCTGACTTTCATTCCAGGCCCACGTTTCATATGTGAGGGTTGGTACTGTTATTGTATTTCTCAAATCCTTCCATGCTCTCTCCTCATCTCTCTCTCCACCTCTCTCCTCATCTCTCTCTCCACCTCTCTCCTCGTCTCTCTCTTCTCTTCCACCTCTCTCCTCATCTCTCTCTCCACCTGTGGTGAATTTAACCACCGACAGGCTCAGTGCAGGTTTGACCATAGGTTACGATGTGGTATGTGTCGTAAGCTCGGTCATAAGAGCCGTCTGTGCGATTACCATAACCAGTAGGAGTCCGGCAAAGAAGAAAACACCAGTAGTTATACAGTGAAAGGCCACAATGAAAACGATTATCTGACAATAGAACACATTAATGCACAGAGCCTTCTAGGAAACAAAGTGGAGGTTGAATTATTAGTGAAAGATAGACATCCTTTGTGTCAGTGAGACGTGGCTCCTTCATCGTACTCCAGACCAGCTTATTTATCTTCCACAATATAAAGTTTACCGCTGTGACACTGGACGGGGTGGTGGAGTTTGTATTTATGTTAAGGACTACCTGAGTGTTACTCTTCTCCCCACACACCCTGTTAGCAGGCCACCAGGTACTGAGGATGTCTGGGTCACCACACAACACCAAAAAATGCCATCTATCATCGTAGGATGTCTATCCCGCCACCCTAAAGCAACACAAGAATCATTTGATTATATTCAGGATATTCTTAGATTAGTACGTCTTCGAAAGAAAACGTTCTTTTTGCTCGGCGACCTCAACGATGATTATTTATGTACCTCAAGTAAACTCAGGAATATCATTACTAATGCCAAATTTTCTCAGCTTATTCAAAATCCCACGAGAGTTACGGCTAACACTGCATCGCTCCTTGATGTTATTGTCACTAACAGGCCAGATACAGTTATAACCTCTGATGTTCATCCATGCTCCATTGCAGACCATGACCTAATTTCTGTCACTACAAATGTACGCAAGCCTCAGTGCTGCCAACCAACTGTTGTAACAAAACGAAGTCTGGGAAATTACTCCCCAAGCATATTTTGTAATGCACTTTACAAAGAGACGATCAACTTGAGCCAAATCTTTAATAGTGATGATGTTAACGTACAGACAAGTTTATTTACTAACATTTTCTTTTCTTGTCTTGACCTTTGTGCCCCGATGGTGACCAAAGAGTTCAGAGGACCTCCATGGTTAACTGAAGAACTTGACCACGTCATGCAAGAAAGGAACACCAGACAGAAAGCTCTAAAACACGATAGATATGACATAAGCCTACAACAAGAATATAAAGTCCTAAAGAAAAAGGTCAAAGCCATGATGGGTACTGCCAGGAAGGACTATTATAAAGATAGACTTAACACGTCCAGAGGTAACACAACAGCCGTGTGGAAAATCTTGAGAGAAATAGTTCCTAATACTACAAAGAAACAAGCTAATATCAGGAATGCA
>NW_026111837.1:77500-82500 GCF_024679095.1 Eriocheir sinensis
AGGAGGAAAGGGAGGAAGACAGAATAATAATAATAATAAACTTTATTTTCCACCAAAAAGTGGTTATTCTAAACATCTAAATATACATGGTAGGTTATACATATAAATATACATGGTGTATTATACATCTAAATATACATGATAGAATATACAGAAGGCAGTAAAGTAGATAATACATTCATGCAGAGGTCAACAGCTTCTTTTTAAGAATTGATTTTAATGTGGTCAGATTATGAGTCTTTTATTTCATTCGGTAGTTGGTTCCATAATTTAGGACCTAATACATGAAAGGCTCTTGCACCTGTGTCGGTGTTGGTTCTCGGGACGTAGAGATTGTTTTGTTGTCTTGTTGTTGAGTCAGTCATATAGTTAACAGTTGGGAGAGAGAGGATGTGGTCTGGGTAATCCTTTATTTTCTGCTTAAACACTTTTGTGATGAGGTTAAAGGTGATTAGGTCTTTGATTTTAAGCCATTGTAAATCTTTAAATAATGGAGTGACATGATCGTATTTCCTGGCTTTCCCATCTGCCACTTTTATCGCGAAGTTTTGTAGTTTTTGTTTATTAAAGGTGAGTTTGCTGTCCCCCATATTGTGATGCCGTATTTTATGATGCTTAATACCAAAGTCTGGATAACCATTAAGCGTGTTTCTTTGTTGAAGAGATCTTTGTGTCTGTTAATGAAATTTAAGGTTCCCATTGTTTTCCTAGTCATTTCATTTATGTGTCTGTCGAAGGTCAGTGTGAATCCAGATGAAAGCCAAGGTTCTTAACATGGAGGAGGGGCTGTATGACGCCATCGGCACATCTGATGGTGGTGTTGTTAGGTATGTGTGCCAGGAGTTGGCGTGTGCCTAGGAAGATACATTGTGTCTTACTGATGTTTAGCTGAAGGCCGTTCTGTAGAAAATAGGTTCTTATTTGTTTCAAAGTGATCTCAGTTTTATTAATTAAAGTATTTATTTCGTTAATATTACCGCTGTGGAGGAACTGTGTGTCGTCAGCGTATTGTACTAGAAGGCAGTTATTGATATAGGTAGATATGTCATTTACATGGATATTGAATAATGTTGGGCCTAGTATTGAGCCTTGGGGGACTCCAAAGGCTACTGATTTCTTGGATGAGACGATGTCTTTGATGCGGACTGACTGTGACCTGTCATCGAGGTAATTATCAAACCAGTAGGTGTCAACATTAATCTGTTGAAGTTTTCGGAGTAAGATGGTGTGGCTGACACTGTCGAAGGCTTTAGAAAGGTCGCAGAGTGTTAAAAGTGATATTTGTTTGTTATCTATATTATCATAAATTTTATTGGTAATGACTTGCAGCGCTGTCTCTGTAGAGAGTTTTGGTCTAAAGCCGTGTTGGGTTGGAGAGAGAAGTTTGTTACGTTCCAGGAATGACATTAATTGATTGGCAACTACCTTTTCTAATATTTTTGAAAAAAATTGGAAGTAGAGAGATGGGACGATAATTTCCTATTTCGTCTGGGTTACCGTTTTTATATAGTAGGGTGACAACATTTTTCCAGGAGGCAGGAAAAATGCCTGTGACGATTGAGGTATTTATGATGGTTGTGAGGTAGAAGATGATAATTATAAGTGAGTCTTTGATAAACCTTAGGGAAATGTTATCACAACCAAACGATTTAGTATTTTGAAGCTGTTTTACAGTTAAGATGATTGTGTTCTGGTCTACTGGCTGAGGTCTGAAAAGCGCGAGATTAGTGGGGGTAGAGGGCGCGACCGGGATGTTAGGAGCTTCGTTAAGGTGATTACGGTTTTCGACTGTTAATGATTCTTGAGTTGATTCGTATGTGGTTAGGCCGACGTTCGCAAAGAAGTTATTAAAATCTTCAGCTTTTTCACTTATGTTCTCAAGGGGCGGGTGGGTCGTGCTCTGTGTTTTACTAGGAATAATAGTTTTGAATGTGTTCCAAGTTGACGCTGTGTAATTTGTGCAGGTATGTAGTTCTTGGTGGTAGTAATTTTTCTTTGAAGTGGTTAGTAGACGTTTGACGTTTTTCTTTATTTCTTTATATTTTTGCTGTATAATCACGTTATATCTGTGATTTTTTAATATCCTTTGAGCTTTCTTGCGTTCTGCTAATGCCTCTTTAATTTCATCATTGATCCAAGGTGCGGGGGGTCGGTGAAGAACGATATTAGATATCGGAGCGCTTCTGTCGAGACTGGTAGTAATGACAGATGTTAGTATAGACACTTGTTTATCGACATCGTCAGTGCGTAATATCTCATTTAGTGGAGGTTTCCAGGATATGGGAGCATAGAAGGTCGCTGTTATATTTTCTCAGGTCACGTTTAGTTACGGTGATGGGTTGGCGCTTGGGTTTAAGGATGTTGACAGAGGCGCCTATAAGCTCGTGGTCTGCGATCGTGCAAGGGATTACGTAGGAATGAGTGATAAGATCTGGCTTGTTAGTGATGATCACGTCTAGGAGGGTTGCAGAAGTGGGTGTCACTCGTGTGGGTGTGTTTATAATTTGTGTGAGCTTATTGTTGGCTATTATACGTGATAGTTTACTGTTGGGTAGGAGGAGGTTGTCGTTGAGGTCACCTAATAAGAAAAATGTCTTTTTACGCATAATTAATGCCCTCAATGTGTCTTCTATGTGATCAAATGAAGTAGAACAGGCCTTAGGATGTCGGTAGATACTGTTTATAAGGATGGAGGGTAGTTTTCTGCATTGAACTTGGATACAAATTTCATCTACCCCTTCGTGTTTAGGTACGCCTGTGTTTATCGAAGCTGAGTGTAAGTCATTATGAACATATATACATGCCCCTCCGCCTTTGCCTCTGTCTTGTCTGTAAAGTTTAAAGTTAGGAATGTTCGCGTGTGAGTCTGGGGTGTGTGTGAGTAACCATGATTCACTGATGCATAATATGTCGATTTGCCTTTCGTTGATTAATAGGTTGATTTCATCCAAATTATTGAGTAATGATTGTGCATTTATGTGTTCAATAGTTAGGTTGTCTTTTTTGTTCGTAAACTGAGAACTAACGGCAGGTAGGAAGAGGAAAGGGAGGAGGAGGAGGAGAGGTAGGAAGAGGAAAGGGAGGAAGACAGAAGGGAGGAGGAAGAGGAAGGGAGGAGGATGAAGTAGGAAGAGGAAAGGGAGGAAGACAGAAGGGAGGATGAAATAGGTAGGAAGAGGAAAGGGAGGAGGAGGAGGAAGTAGGAAGACAGAAGGGAGGATGAAGTAGGTAGGAAGAGGAAAGGGAGGAGGAGGAGGAGAGGTAGGAAGAGGAAAGGGAGGAAGACAGAAGGGAGGATGAAGTAGGTAGGAAGAGGAAAGGGAGGAGGATGAAGTAGGTAGGAGGAGGAAAGGGAGGAAGACAGAAGGGAGGATGAAATAGGTAGGAAGAGGAAAGGGAGGAGGAGGAGGAGAGGTAGGAAGAGGAAAGGGAGGAAGACAGAAGGGAGGATGAAGTAGGTAGGAAGAGGAAAGGGAGGAGGATGAAGTAGGTAGGAGGAGGAAAGGGAGGAAGACAGAAGGGAGGATGAAGTAGGTAGGAAGAGGAAAGGGAGGAGGAGGAGGAGGAAGTAGGAAGACAGAAGGGAGGATGAAGTAGGTAGGAAGAGGAAAGGGAGGAGGAGGAGGAGGTAGGAAGACAGAAGGGAGGATGAAGTAGGTAGGAAGAGGAAAGGGAGGAGGTAGGAAGACAGAAGGGAGGATGAAGTAGGTAGGAAGAGGAAAGGGAGGAGAGGTAGGAGGAGGAAAGGGAGGAAGACAGAAGGGAGGATGAAGTAGGTAGGAAGAGGAAAGGGAGGAGGAGGAGAGGTAGGAGGAGGAAAGGGAGGATGAAGTAGGTAGGAAGAGGAAAGGGAGGAGGAGGAGGAAGTAGGAGGAGGAGGAGGAGGAAGACAGAAGGAGGATGAAGTAGGAGGAAGAGGAGGAGGTAGGAAGACAGAAGGGAGGATGAAGTAGGTAGGAAGAGGAAAGGGAGGAGGAGGAGGAGAGGTAGAAGAGGAAAGGGAGGGGGAGAGGTAGGAATAGGGAAGGGAGGAGGAGGAGGTAGGAAGAGGAAAGGGAGGAGGAAGTAGGTAGGAAGAGGAAAGGGAGAAGGAGGAGGAGAGGTAGGAATAGGGAAGGGAGGAGGAAGAGGAAAGAGAGAAGGAGGAGGAGAGGTAGGAATAGGGAAGGGAGGAGGAGGAGGAGGAGGTAGGAAGAGGAAAGGGAGGAGGAAGTAGGTAGGAGAGGTAGAAGAGGAAAGGGAGGGGGAGAGGTAGGAATAGGGAAGGGAGGAGGAAGAGGAAAGGGAGAAGGAGGAGGAGAGGTAGGAATAGGGAAGGGAGGAGGAGGAGGAGGAGGTAGGAAGAGGAAAGGGAGGAGGAAGTAGGTAGGAGAGGTAGGAAGAGGAAATGGAGGAGGAAGTAGGTAGGAGAGGTAGGAAGAGGAAAGGGAGAAGGAGGAGAGGTAGGATTAGTGAAGGGAGGAGGAGGAGAGGTAGGAATAGGGAAGGGAGGAGGAAGAGGAGGAGGTAGGAAGAGGAAAGGAGGAGGAAGGTAGGAGAGGTAGGAATAGGGAAGGGAGGAGGAAGAGGAAAGGGAGAAGGAGGAGGAGAGGTAGGAATAGGGAAGGGAGGAGGAGGAGGAGGAGGTAGGAAGAGGAAAGGGAGGAGGAAGTAGGTAGGAGAGGTAGGAAGAGGAAAGGGAGAAGGAGGAGGAGAGGTAGGAATAGGGAAGGGAGAAGGAGGAGGAGAGGTAGGAATAGGGAAGGGAGGAGGAGGAGGAGGAGGTAGGAAGAGGAAAGGGAGGAGGAAGTAGGTAGGAGAGGTAGGAAGAGGAAAGGGAGAAGGAGGAGGAGAGGTAGGAATAGGGAAGGGAGGAGGAAGAGGAAAGGGAGAAGGAGGAGGAGAGGTAGAAAGAGGAAAGGGAGGAGGAGGAGGTAGGAAGAGGAGGTAGGTAGGTTGGAAGAGGAAAGGGAGGAGGAGGAGGAGAGGTAGGAATAGGGAAGGGAGGAGGAAGAGGAAAG
>NW_026111837.1:85000-167500 GCF_024679095.1 Eriocheir sinensis
CTCTCTCTCTCTCTCTCTCTCTCTCTCTCTCTCTCTATATCTCTCTCTATCTCTCTCTCTCCATATTCCTTCAGGTCTTGGGCACTCTGGGGAGTGTTCTGGGGTGCCAGGCTGTGTGGGGCACCATGGGCAGTGTGCACCATGTGGCATCTGTTCTGGTGGACCAGTGTGGGCACTGGGCAGCAGAAGTGTTCTGGGGTGTTGTGGTGGTAGTTTGAAGCTTTGGTAGAGGTGGTTGTGTTAGTAATTCTATGGTGTTTTGAGCCTGAGGCTTTGGTAGAGTGGTTGTTAGTGTGTGTGTTGAGTGTCTTAGACACTTTGTTTGGCGGTGCTCTCTGCATTGCTATTGGCACTTCTGCATTGTGCTTTCCCTCAAACTTATTCTTTTTTATTCTATGTTTTCTGGGAGGAGAGAGAGAGCTGAGGCAGGATGGTGTGAGGTGTGAGGGTGTATTGAATGACCACCCTCAAACTTCCCTTCAGGCTCACTTGCGACATGAGTTTTAGCAGTGTGTGTTTCCACGCTCTCTGGGTGTGTGAGTGGACTGTCCCGTGGCTTCAGACTTGCCAGAGTAATCATTTTTTACTACAGCAAAGGAGACGGCTCAAGGTAAAGTTGAGGCATACACTATAACTGCACATGGCCTCAGTGCTCATCTCCGTGACATTGAGCCTGTGGTGGGAGGGAGCTCATTACCCCAGCTAGTGTGACATCCGGGTTCGACAGTTTACCTTCCCCAGGTTTCCCCAGGTACCCATTTATCAACCAGCACGGGTAGTGGCCAGCAGGTACAGTGACCACTGGACCACGGAGGCATATGAGACGGCCTTCAGTCAACCCTGGCTTATGGGGACAAAGGAGTCGTTAACCCCAGCAAGAGTCACACACAACGACACCCACTATAAATACAATTCCTTGTGCCACTGACGGCCTGGGGTTGAGCACCAATATAAAGTTTAAAGAAATGGTAGCAATAGTAACATAGACCACTATAAATAAATCCTCCTCCTCCTCCTTCCTTCCACAGGTGACCCAAACTCCCTCAACGTCCCTGGGGCCAGAGTTCAGCCTCCCCTGGGCCACACCTTCAGGACGGCACTCTGGAGCCTGGCGGTGGAGCTGGTGGAGGGCCGGCACTGAGGCAGGCACTTGTGGCATCCGTGAACCTGCTGTCCCTGGTCACTGGCACTGCAAGGAGGCTGTAGAAGTGGGTGCCAGGGGGGTTCACTGTGGTTGTAGTAGTAGGAGTAGTAGAAGTAGTAGTGGTGGTAGTAGTAGTAGTAGTAGTAGTAGTAGTAGTAGTAATAGAAGTAGTGTTATTCTTATTATTATTATTATTATTATTATTATTTTGTGTAGTAGTTTTTGTAATATTTTTTTTCTGTTGACTATTTATTTGTGCTTCTTCTTCTTCTTCTTCTTCTTCTCCTTCTCTTGTTTGTCTGTATGTCTGTTTCTCTGATTAGCTGTTTTGTTTTTTGTTTTCTTTCTTGCCTCTTGTTTCGTGTTCCTTATCTTCGTTTCCCTCCTCCTCTTCCTCCTCCTCCTCCTCTTCCTCCTCCTCCTCCTCTTTCTCAAACTTATCTCATTTTCCTGCAGTTTTTCTTGGCTCGTTTTTCTTCTCCTTGTTCTTGTTTTCTTTCTTCTTGAACTTCTTATTGCTCTTCTTCTTGTTATCCTTGTCTTGTCTTTGTCTGTTTCTTCTTCTTTGTTCGTATTTTTCTCGATATTGTTCTTTTTCTTAATTTCTTCTTGTTCTCGTTCCTGTTATTTTTCTTCTCGTTAGTCAATTGAAAGAGAAGAAGAAGAAGAAGAAAGAGAGAGAGAGAATACAAACAAACAAGCAAATGAAAGAAGAGAGAGAGAGAGAGCAACAAACAAACAAACGAGAGGATAAGAGAAAACCTTCATTATCTCCCAGTCGTTCTCATCCTGATAACACTTCACACAATATATAACACTCGTCGTTAATTCCGAGGTCAAAGGTCAGGTCAGGCGCCGGCTAGACGTATAACAGCTATATGTGAAGGCGAGCGGCGACGTGACCTTTGCCCGCCTAAGGTCAGACGCGACTGAAAAAAAAAGGGCGGAATTGTCGTACGTAGCCTCATTATATACCGACTTCCGACCCAAAAAACTGTCTCCTGGACCCCAATAACGAGATGCACTTATAATTAATGTTAAAATGGTTGATTCCTGATGTTTCTTGGCAATAGTTAGGCGTCAGAAACCGGGATATACTGCCATGCGCCGAGTACGATAATCTGTCACCGGGGCGGATATGGTCAGCTGTTCTGGGGACACGAACGATTGATTGATTGATGTTATAATTATTTACCATTATTATTAAGTATTATATCACCCTTGGCTCACTAATTATTATTATTTATATGGGCTACTACTACTACTACTACTACTACTACTACTACTACTATATACTACTACTACTACTACTACTACTACTACTACTACTACTACTACTACTACTACTACTACTACTACTACTACTACTACTACTACTACTACTACTACTACTACTACTACTACTACTACTACTACTACTACTACTACTACTACTACTACTACTACTACTACTACTACTACTACTACTACTACTACTACTACTACTACTACTACTACTACTACTACTACTACTACTACTACTACTACTACTACTAATAACTGGCTGACTGGTTGACTGACTACTACTGACTGACTGACTGACTGACTGACTTGACGTGGTTAACTGACTGACTGACTGACTGACTGACTGACTGACGACGTGGTTAACTGGCTGACTGGTTGACTGACTGACTGACTTGACTGACTTGACGTGGTTAACTGGTTGACTGACTACTGACTGACTGACTTGACTGACTGGTTGACTGACTGACTGACTTGAAGTTGTTAACTGGCTGTCTGGTTGACTGTCTGGTTGACTGACTGACTGACTGACTGACTGACTGACTTGACGTGGTTAACTGGCTGACTGGTTGACTGACTGACTGACTGACTTGACGTGGTTAACTGGCTGACTGGTTGACTGACTGACTGACTTGACGTGGTTAACTGGCTGACTGGTTGACTGACTGACTGACTGACTGACTGACTTGACGTGGTTAACTGGTTGACTGACTGACTGACTGACTGACTGACTTGACGTGGTTAACTGGCTGACTGGTTGACTGACTGACTGACTGACTGACTGACTTGACGTGGTTAACTGGCTGACTGGTTGACTGACTGACTGACTGACTGACTGACTTGACGTGGTTAACTGGCTGACTGGTTGACTGACTGACTGACTTGACGTGGTTAACTGGCTGACTGGTTGACTGACTGACTGACTGACTTGACGTGGTTAACTGGCTGACTGGTTGACTGACTGACTGACTTGACGTGGTTAACTGGCTGACTGGTTGACTGACTGACTGACGACGTGGTTAACTGGCTGACTGGTTGACTGACTGACTGACTGACTGACTTGACGTGGTTAACTGGCTGACTGGTTGACTGACTGACTGACTTGACGTGGTTAACTGGCTGACTGGTTGACTGACTGACTGACGACGTGGTTAACTGGCTGACTGGTTGACTGACTGACTGACGACGTGGTTAACTGGCTGACTGGTTGACTGACTGACTGACAACGTGGTTAACTGGCTGACTGGTTGACTGACTGACTGACGACGTGGTTAACTGGCTGACTGGTTGACTGACTGACTGACGACGTGGTTAACTGCAGCTGACTGGTTGACTGACTGACTGACAACGTGGTTAACTGGCTGACTGGTTCACAGTGATAGATGGATAGGCAGAGAGATGGAGAGAGATAAACAAACAGATAAACGGATAGATAGATATAGACAGATAGATAGACACAGGTTAGTGCATGATAACAAATATTAATAGACCGATAGATACTGAGGTTATTGCACAGTGATAGATAGATAGATAGATATAGACAGATAGGCAGAGAGATAGAGACAGATAAACAGATAAACGGATAGATAGATAGATAGACAGACAGACAGACGTTTAAATAAGAGACAAGAGAGAGAGAGAGAGAGAGAGAGAGAGAGAGAGAGAGAGAAAATTATTAATATTTTGACCTTCCCCGCTCTGTCTCGCTTCTCATATCCTTCTGCACACTTTTGTACACTTTTCCACACTTACCCACGTCAGCCTGCACACTTAAACACGTTATTATGCCCCGAGTTCAAGTGTTCTGAAGACTTTACTGATGCAAACTTTCCCTTCGTGTATCGTTTTCTCCTTTCGTTAATACTTAATAGCATACCCTGATCTTGCTTGTCTCCCCTTATCCGTTATTTTGAGCGTGTTTTTACCCGTGAACTTGCTCTATTTATCCGTCGTCAAGTTCTAAGGTTGTCGTGTATTAAAGTTCCAACACTATGATGACGTCACGGCCGCCATCTTCCCCGCGGTCTGTTGAGGGTGGCGACACAGCGATCTATTTTTCTTGTTTTTTCAGGTTATTATAAAGTGCCCGGAAGCGCCATGCTGTGGGAAGGTAGGTGGATCCCTTGCCCTTATTTTGGTGTGCAGGGACAGGAAATCAGGGCGTGGAAAGAGGGGAAAATTGGAAAATCTGTTTCATGTGGCGGTGGTGATGGCGGCGGTGATGGTGGTGGTGACGGCGGTGGTGATGACGGCGGCGGTGGTGGTGGTGATGACGGCGGTGGTGATGACGGCGGTGATGGTGGTGGTGACGGCGGTGGTGATGACGGCGGCGGTGGTGGTGGTGATGACGGCGGTGGTGATGGCGGCGGTGATGGTGGTGGTGGTTATGATGGTGGTGATGGTGGTGGTGGTGATGACGGCGGTGGTGAGGGTGGTGGTGATGATGACGGTGGTGGTGGTGGTGGTGAGTTGATGGTGGTGATGGCAGTGATGGTGGTGGTGGTGATGGTGATGGCAGTGTTGATGGTGGTGGTGGTGATGATGGTGGTGGTGATGGTGGTGGTGGAGTTGATGGTGGTGATGGCAGTGATGGTGGTGGTGGTGGTGGTGATGGAAGTGTTGATGGTGGTGGTGGTGGTGATGGTGGTGGTGAGTTGATGGTGGTGATGGCAGTGATGGTGGTGGTGGTGGTGGTGGTGGTGGTGATGATGGTGGTGGTGGTGATGGTGGTGATGGCAGTGATGGTGGTGGTGGTAGTGGTGGCAGTGTTGATGGTGGTGGTGGTGATGATGGTGTTAGACCCTCAGCAGTGATTGGGGTCAGCCGCCATGTCCACTCCACCAATTCCACCTCCATTGACATCGGCAGCGTCAGTGATAGGTTAGAGTATTTCTGTTATCATTAAGGGATTATTGAAGAAAGGGTAGCCTAATTATTTTGACATTTATCCCTAACTATTTGGGTGTTATTCCAGAAATCAGATGTGGTTAGGTTAGATTAATTCATCTTTTTATTCATCTTTTCCGTTATTTTGAGCGCTTTTTACCATTTAACGTTCTATTTACTCAATGGTTAGGTTAGATTTGGTCAGGTTGCCTTGGTAAAAATGGGGCAGGCTTTGCACTGCTCCATTGTCACTGGTAGTTGGTGGGTGTATTTCTGGAGTTTTACCTGTGATATGAAGGTGATAACTCTCACTATATATAGATGTTAATTTTTTCCATATATGTATCATTAGCTTTAATGGGGACTGGATGGCCCCATACTTCTGCCTGCTAAATTTTCGGCTGGCCCCGGCCCGTGATTTTTATTTATTTATTTATTATAATATTGAATTGCATACGTACTTTTTTCAAACGAACTTTATCCCTTACAAACATTTGCTTACAAAAAATTGCATACGAATTTTATGCATGCGAACTATTTCCATACGTACTGTGGTCCTAGAATCATTATAAAGAGCGGAGCAATTCTTGTCTAAACCCTGTAATAGAATAAGTCTTTGTAGGTCACAGGAGGCCATAGATAAGGGAGGTTAGGTTCTCAGGTAATATTTCCTTTGTCTTGTTTCCCTGTTAGCTTTGAGGGTCAGGGTGGACCACTGGCCGCCACCTCCTCCTTGCCCTCATGCTAAACCTTTACTACTGTTCCTATAGGTAATGCACTCTCTCTCTCTCTCTCTCTCTCTCTCTCTCTCTCTCTCTCTCTCTCTCTCTCTCTCTCTCTCTCTCTCTCTCTCTCATAAAAATAAACATTAAAATTCATGAAGGAATTTATTATTCCCAAAAAGACTCAGTGTTTATACAGTTCTCATTCCTAACTTAATTTGCAGACATAAGAAGAAGAGGAGGAAGAACAAGAGGAGGAGGAGGAGGATGAAGGGGACACACAGGAATCAAATGGTGAGTGTTGTTAACTTTATAACTATTTTCCTTGTTCATCTTCTTGCACCAATTTTCTTCCTGCAATTGTTCCTTTTGTGCAAAATTCTCAGTCTTTTTATTTCCATTTCCAGCTCTCAGTCTTCTCTCCTTCCTGTTAGTTCCTGCCACACAGCTGCCCTCAGTACAATGTCAGGTCACAGTGCAGGGCAGAGTTGTCATATGAAAGGGAATCTGCCATCAAGCGTGACATGTTGTGGGAGCGGTTGTACAGAATAGTGAAGTCCCTGCCATATATAGGGTGGTCCTAATCATGACTGGGTTCAAAGAGAGGAGTGGGTTGGTTTGGAGTCAGTTGGTGGTCAGACCCTGGTGGCAAGGTGGCTCTTAGGGTCGTATTATGAGACATTTCGCCGCCAGAACAAATATTTGACAAGGCTTTCGTAGGAGTTGTGGGCATTTCCTGGGGTAGTTTTATGACCCTGGTGGTAGTGTGACCCTTCCTCTGTACCATGAAGCTAAAGAAACACACATTTGTCAAGACTTTCATAGGAGTTTGGGGCATCTCCTTGGGTAGTTTTATGACCCTGGAGGTAGTGTGACCCTTCCTCTGTACCATGAACCTAAAGAAACACACATTTGTCAAGACTTTCATAGGAGTTTGGGGCATCTCCTTGGGTAGTTTATGACCCTGGTGGTAGTGTGACCCTTCCTCTGTACCATGAAGCTAAAGAAACACACATTTGTCAAGACTTCGAGCTTGTATGGGGTGGTACACAGGTGCCTTGAATGGACTCGCCCTAAAACACTAGTAGGAAACGCACCTCATGAAAGTGACACACAACTATATGGAAGTCTCAGGCGCAAAACACACACACACACACACACACACACACACACACACACACACACACACTTTGAATATGTATGTATCTGGGTGGGTGAGTGAGTGTATATGTGTGTGTGTGTGTGTGTTTGGGAATATCATACTCCATTTCTTCCCATCCCATCCCTTCCCATGCCTTCCTTTCCATCCCTTCCCTACCTATCCTATTCTCTTTTATTCTGTTGTATTCTGTTGTATTCTCTTTTATTCTGTTGTATTCTGTTGTATTATCTTTTATTCTGTTGTATTCTGTTGTATTCTCTTTTATTCTGTTGTATTCTGTTGTATTATCTTTTATTCTGTTGTATTCTGTTGTATTCTCTTTTATTCTGTTGTATTCTGTTGTATTATCTTTTATTCTGTTGTATTCTCTTTTATTCTGTTGTATTCTGTTGTATTCTCTTTTATTCTGTTGTATTATCTTGTATTCTGTTGTATTCTGTTGTATTATCTTTTATTCTGTTGTATTCTCTTTTATTCTGTTGTATTCTCTTTTATTCTGTTGTATTCTGTTGTATTATCTTTTATTCTGTTGTATTCTGTTGTATTCTCTTTTATTCTGTTGTATTCTCTTATATTCTGTTGTATTCTGTTGTATTATCTTTTATTCTGTTGTATTCTGTTGTATTCTCTTTTATTCTGTTGTATTCTCTTTTATTCTGTTGTATTCTGTTGTATTCTCTTTTATTCTGTTGTATTCTGTTGTATTCTCTTTTATTCTGTTGTATTCTGTTGTATTCTCTTTTATTCTGTTGTATTCTCTTTTATTCTGTTGTATTCTGTTGTATTCTCTTTTATTCTGTTGTATTCTGTTGTATTATCTTTTATTCTGTTGTATTCTGTTGTATTCTCTTTTATTCTGTTGTATTCTCTTTTATTCTGTTGTATTCTCTTTTATTCTCTTGTATTCTGTTGTATTATCTTTTATTCTGTTGTATTCTCTTTTATTCTGTTGTATTCTGTTGTATTCTCTTTTATTCTGTTGTATTCTGTTGTATTCTCTTTTATTCTGTTGTATTCTTTTGTATTCTGTTGTATTCTCTTTTATTCTGTTGTATTCTGTTGTATTCTCTTTTATTCTGTTGTATTCTGTTGTATTATCTTTTATTCTGTTGTATTCTGTTGTATTCTCTTTTATTCTGTTGTATTCTGTTGTATTATCTTTTATTCTGTTGTATTCTCTTTTATTCTGTTGTATTCTGTTGTATTCTCTTTTATTCTGTTGTATTCTCTTTTATTCTGTTGTATTCTCTTTTATTCTGTTGTATTCTGTTGTATTCTCTTTTATTCTGTTGTATTCTGTTGTATTCTCTTTTATTCTGTTGTATTCTGTTGTATTCTCTTTTATTCTGTTGTATTCTGTTGTATTCTCTTTTATTCTGTTGTATTCTGTTGTATTCTCTTTTATTCTGTTGTATTCTGTTGTATTCTCTTTTATTCTGTTGTATTCTGTTGTATTCTCTTTTATTCTGTTGTATTCTCTTTTATTCTGTTGTATTCTGTTGTATTCTCTTTTATTCTGTTGTATTCTCTTTTATTCTGTTGTATTCTGTTGTATTCTCTTTTATTCTGTTGTATTCTCTTTTATTCTGTTGTATTCTGTTGTATTCTCTTTTATTCTGTTGTATTCTCTTTTATTCTGTTGTATTCTGTTGTATTCTCTTTTATTCTGTTGTATTCTCTTTTATTCTGTTGTATTCTCTTTTATTCTGTTGTATTCTGTTGTATTCTGTTGTATTCTCTTTTATTCTGTTGTATTCTCTTTTATTCTGTTGTATTCTGTTGTATTCTCTTTTATTCTGTTGTATTCTGTTGTATTCTCTTTTATTCTGTTGTATTCTGTTGTATTCTCTTTTATTCTGTTGTATTCTGTTGTATTCTCTTTTATTCTGTTGTATTCTCTTTTATTCTGTTGTATTCTGTTGTATTCTCTTTTATTCTGTTGTATTCTGTTGTATTCTGTTGTATTCTCTTTTATTCTGTTGTATTCTGTTGTATTCTCTTTTATTCTGTTGTATTCTGTTGTATTCTGTTGTATTCTCTTTTATTCTGTTGTATTCTCTTTTATTCTGTTGTATTCTCTTTTATTCTGTTGTATTCTGTTGTATTCTCTTTTATTCTGTTGTATTCTGTTGTATTATCTTTTATTCTTTTGTATTCTGTTGTATTCTCTTTTATTCTGTTGTATTCTCTTTTATTCTGTTGTATTCTGTTGTATTCTCTTTTATTCTGTTGTATTCTGTTGTATTCTCTTTTATTCTGTTGTATTCTGTTGTATTCTCTTTTATTCTGTTGTATTCTGTTGTATTCTCTTTTATTCTGTTGTATTCTGTTGTATTATCTTTTATTCTGTTGTATTCTGTTGTATTCTCTTTTATTCTCTTTTATTCTGTTGTATTCTCTTTTATTCTGTTGTATTCTCTTTTATTCTGTTGTATTCTGTTGTATTCTCTTTTATTCTGTTGTATTCTGTTGTATTATCTTTTATTCTATTGTATTCTCTTTTATTCTGTTGTATTCTGTTGTATTCTCTTTTATTCTGTTGTATTCTGTTGTATTCTCTTTTATTCTGTTGTATTATCTTTTATTCTGTTGTAGTGTGTTGTATTATGTTTTATTCTGTTGTATTCTTTTGTATTCTGTTGTATTCTCTTTTATTCTGTTGTATTCTGTTGTATTCTCTTTTATTCTGTTGTATTCTGTTGTATTCTCTTTTATTCTGTTGTATTCTCTTTTATTCTGTTGTATTCTATTTTATTCTGTTGTATTCTCTTTTATTCTGTTGTATTCTCTTTTATTCTGTTGTATTCTGTTGTATTCTCTTTTATTCTGTTGTATTCTGTTGTATTCTCTTTTATTCTGTTGTATTCTGTTGTATTCTCTTTTATTCTGTTGTATTCTGTTGTATTCTGTTGTATTCTCTTTTATTCTGTTGTATTCTCTTTTATTCTGTTGTATTCTGTTGTATTCTCTTTTATTCTGTTGTATTCTGTTGTATTCTCTTTTATTCTGTTGTATTCTGTTGTATTATCTTTTATTCTGTTGTATTCTGTTGTATTCTCTTTTATTCTGTTGTATTCTGTTGTATTCTCTTTTATTCTTTTGTATTCTGTTGTATTCTCTTTTATTCTGTTGTATTCTCTTTTATTCTGTTGTATTCTGTTGTATTATCTTTTATTCTGTTGTATTCTCTTTTATTCTGTTGTATTCTCTTTTATTCTGTTGTATTCTCTTTTATTCTGTTGTATTCTGTTGTATTCTCTTTTATTCTGTTGTATTCTCTTTTATTCTGTTGTATTCTGTTGTATTCTGTTGTATTCTCTTTTATTCTGTTGTATTCTGTTTTGTTCTGTTGTATTCTCTTTTATTCTGTTGTATTCTGTTGTATTCTCTTTTATTCTGTTGTATTCTGTTGTATTCTCTTTTATTCTGTTGTATTCTCTTTTATTCTGTTGTATTCTCTTTTATTCTGTTGTATTCTGTTGTATTCTCTTTTATTCTGTTGTATTCTGTTGTATTATCTTTTATTCTGTTGTATTCTCTTTTATTCTGTTGTATTCTCTTTTATTCTGTTGTATTCTGTTGTATTCTCTTTTATTCTGTTGTATTCTGTTGTATTATCTTTTATTCTGTTGTATTCTGTTGTATTCTCTTTTATTCTGTTGTATTCTCTTTTATTCTGTTGTATTCTGTTGTATTCTCTTTTATTCTGTTGTATTCTGTTGTATTCTGTTGTATTCTGTTGTATTCTCTTTTATTCTGTTGTATTCTGTTGTATTATCTTTTATTCTGTTGTATTATCTTTTATTCTGTTGTATTCTCTTTTATTCTGTTGTATTCTGTTGTATTCTCTTTTATTCTGTTGTATTCTGTTGTATTCTCTTTTATTCTGTTGTATTCTGTTGTATTATCTTTTATTCTGTTGTATTCTCTTTTATTCTGTTGTATTCTGTTGTATTATCTTTTATTCTGTTGTATTCTGTTGTATTCTCTTTTATTCTGTTGTATTATCTTTTATTCTGTTGTATTCTCTTTTATTCTGTTGTATTCTGTTGTATTCTCTTTTATTCTGTTGTATTCTGTTGTATTCTCTTTTATTCTGTTGTATTATCTTTTATTCTGTTGTATTCTCTTTTATTCTGTTGTATTCAGTTGTATTCTCTTTTATTCTGTTGTATTCTGTTGTATTCTCTTTTCTTCTGTTGTATTCTCTTTTATTCTGTTGTATTCTGTTGTATTATCTTTTATTCTGTTGTATTCTGTTGTATTCTCTTTTATTCTGTTGTATTCTGTTGTATTATCTTTTATTCTGTTGTATTCTGTTGTATTCTCTTTTATTCTGTTGTATTCTGTTGTATTATCTTTTATTCTGTTGTATTCTGTTGTATTCTCTTTTATTCTGTTGTATTCTGTTGTATTCTCTTTTATTCTGTTGTATTCTCTTTTATTCTGTTGTATTCTGTTGTATTATCTTTTATTCTGTTGTATTCTGTTGTATTCTCTTTTATTCTGTTGTATTCTCTTTTATTCTGTTGTATTCTGTTGTATTCTCTTTTATTCTGTTGTATTCTGTTGTATTATCTTTTATTCTGTTGTATTCTGTTGTATTATCTTTTATTCTGTTGTATTCTGTTGTATTCTCTTTTATTCTGTTGTATTCTGTTGTATTCTCTTTTATTCTGTTGTATTCTGTTGTATTCTCTTTTATTCTGTTGTATTCTGTTGTATTCTGTTGTATTCTCTTTTATTCTGTTGTATTATCTTTTATTCTGTTGTATTCTGTTGTATTCTCTTTTATTCTGTTGTATTCTCTTTTATTCTGTTGTATTCTGTTGTATTATCTTTTATTCTGTTTTATTCTGTTGTATTCTCTTTTATTCTGTTGTATTCTGTTGTATTATCTTTTATTCTGTTGTATTCTGTTGTATTCTCTTTTATTCTGTTGTATTCTGTTGTATTCTCTTTTATTCTGTTGTATTCTGTTGTATTCGCTTTTATTCTGTTGTTTTCTGTTGTATTCTCTTTTATTCTGTTGTATTTTGTTGTATTCTCTTTTATTCTGTTGTATTCTGTTGTATTATCTTTTATTCTGTTGTATTCTCTTTTATTCTGTTGTATTCTGTTGTATTCTCTTTTATTCTGTTGTATTCTGTTGTATTCTCTTTTATTCTGTTGTATTCTGTTGTATTATCTTTTATTCTGTTGTATTCTGTTGTATTATCTTTTATTCTGTTGTATTCTGTTGTATTCTCTTATTCTGTTGTATTCTGTTGTATTCTCTTTTATTCTGTTGTATTCTGTTGTATTCTCTTTTATTCTGTTGTATTCTGTTGTATTCTCTTTTATTCTGTTGTATTCTGTTGTATTCTCTTTTATTCTGTTGTATTCTGTTGTATTCTCTTTTATTCTGTTGTATTCTGTTGTATTCTCTTTTATTCTGTTGTATTCTGTTGTATTCTCTTTTATTCTGTTGTATTCTGTTGTATTCTCTTTTATTCTGTTGTATTCTCTTTTATTCTGTTGTATTCTGTTGTATTCTCTTTTATTCTGTTGTATTCTGTTGTATTATCTTTTATTCTGTTGTATTATGTTGTAATCTGTTGTATTCTCTTTTATTCTGTTGTATTCTGTTGTATTATCTTTTATTCTGTTGTATTCTCTTTTATTCTGTTGTATTCTGTTGTATTCTCTTTTATTCTGTTGTATTCTGTTGTATTCTCTTTTATTCTGTTGTATTCTCTTTTATTCTGTTGTATTATCTTTTATTCTGTTGTATTCTGTTGTATTCTCTTTTATTCTGTTGTATTCTGTTGTATTCTGTTGTATTCTCTTTTATTCTGTTGTATTCTGTTGTATTATCTTTTATTCTGTTGTATTCTCTTTTATTCTGTTGTATTCTGTTGTATTCTCTTTTATTCTGTTGTATTCTGTTGTATTCTCTTTTATTCTGTTGTATTCTGTTGTATTCTGTTGTATTCTCTTTTATTCTGTTGTATTCTGTTGTATTCTCTTTTATTCTGTTGTATTCTGTTGTATTCTCTTTTATTCTTTTGTATTCTGTTGTATTCTCTTTTATTCTGTTGTATTCTGTTGTATTCTCTTTTATTCTGTTGTATTCTCTTTTATTCTTTTGTATTCTGTTGTATTCTCTTTTATTCTGTTGTATTCTGTTGTATTCTCTTTTATTCTGTTGTATTCTCTTTTATTCTGTTGTATTCTGTTGTATTCTCTTTTATTCTGTTGTATTCTCTTTTATTCTGTTGTATTCTGTTGTATTCTCTTTTATTCTGTTGTATTCTGTTGTATTCTCTTTTATTCTGTTGTATTCTGTTGTATTCTCTTTTATTCTGTTGTATTCTGTTGTATTATCTTTTATTCTGTTGTATTCTGTTGTATTATTTTATTCTGTTGTATTCTGTTGTATTCTCTTTTATTCTGTTGTATTCTGTTGTATTCTCTTTTATTCTGTTGTATTCTGTTGTATTCTCTTTTATTCTGTTGTATTCTGTTGTATTCTCTTTTATTCTGTTGTATTCTCTTTTATTCTGTTGTATTCTCTTTTATTCTGTTGTATTCTGTTGTATTTTGTTGTATTCTCTTTTATTCTGTTGTATTCTGTTGTATTATCTTTTATTCTGTTGTATTCTCTTTTATTCTGTTGTATTCTGTTGTATTCTCTTTTATTCTGTTGTATTCTGTTGTATTATCTTTTATTCTGTTGTATTCTCTTTTATTCTGTTGTATTCTGTTGTATTCTCTTTTATTCTGTTGTATTCTGTTGTATTCTCTTTTATTCTGTTGTATTCTCTTTTATTCTGTTGTATTCTGTTGTATTCTCTTTTATTCTGTTGTATTCTCTTTTATTCTGTTGTATTCTGTTGTATTCTCTTTTATTCTGTTGTGTTCTGTTGTATTCTCTTTTATTCTATTGTATTCTGTTGTATTCTCTTTTATTCTGTTGTATTCTGTTGTATTCTCTTTTATTCTGTTGTTTTCTGTTGTATTCTCTTTTATTCTGTTGTATTCTCTTTTATTCTGTTGTATTCTGTTGTATTCTCTTTTATTCTGTTGTATTCTCTTTTATTCTGTTGTATTCTGTTGTATTATCTTTTATTCTGTTGTATTCTCTTTTATTCTGTTGTATTCTGTTGTATAACTGATTTTTATGTTTTGGGGGGAATTTCACGCAAGGGAAGGGAAGGGAAAGGAAAGGAAAGGAAAATGAAGTTACAAAAAGAAGGAAAAAATAATATATGAAAATGTGAGCCTTCCTCTGTACCGTGAACCTAAAAACACATATTTGACAAGGCTTTCCTAGGAGTTTTAGGCATTTCCAGGGGCAGTTTTATGACCCTGGTGGTAGTGTGCCCCTTCCTCTGTACCATGACCCAACGAAAACATATATTTGACAGTTCTTTCATAGGAGTTTGTCATTTCTTGGGGTAGTTTAATGACCCTGGTGTTAGTGTGACCTTTCCTCTGTACCATGACCCTAAGAAAACATATTTGACATGGCTTTCCTAGGAGTTGTGGGCATTTCCAGGGGTAGTTTTATGACCCTGATGGTAGTGTGACCCTTCCTCTGTACCGTGAACCTAAAAACACATATTTGACAAGGCTTTCATAGGAGTTGTGGGCATTTCCTGGGATAGTTGAATGACCCTGGTGGTAGTCTGACCCTTCCTCTGTACCATGACCCTAAGAAAACATATATTTGACAAGGCTTTCATAGGAGTTGTGGGCATTTTCAGGGGTAGTTTAATGACCCTGGTGGTAGTGTGACCCTTCCCCTGTACCATAATGCTACAGAAGCACTCATTAGAACCAAATTGATCTCTTTTTTTAGCCTTTGCAAGTAGTTAATGTTAGAGTCGGAAACATCTGACAATCCCATCTTCTTACAGGCCAAGCAGTGCAGAGAAGGAGGAGGAAGAAGAAGAGGAGGATGTGAGTTCTATACATAAAGGCAGATGAATTTATAGAAGCTTATGGAGTAGAGGAAATATGTCATTCTATGTATTAAAGAGGATAAGAGGGAGGAGAAGGTTAACTTGTAAATATAGGCAGAAGTTTATGTGCCAAGGAAAATATTTAAATGATTTGTATTATGCATGTATTGAAATGTTATGAACTTGGATGTTTGTATGTATAAGGCTATGGGATTTACTTACAAGGTCTGTGGTGTTTTTTTTTACTTATAAGGTTGTACTTAGGATTTTACTTATAAGTTCTGTGGCTGTGGGTACCTCCTACAAAGCCTTTCTACTATGGCTATTAATTAACAAAATCCTCTTTCTTTCAGCTTGTGTACTGGCTCAGAAAGTAGTTAAAGGGTGCATGTTATCTATGAAGGCTATATCAATAAGTATGGAAGTGTGTTATGGCTATTAACAACAATCTCTCTTTCAGCATGTGTACGGGGATAGAAAGTTACTTGGCATGTATTGAAATGTCATGCACTGAGAGTATTTACGTAAAGGGCCGGGGTTATTTCTTATAAGGTACTACGCATGATTTTACATATACAGCCTTTAGTGTTTCTTTAGGTTAAGGTATTTCCTATCCCAGCACGTATAAGAAACTTGGGTATGGATTTATGTGAGTTACTGAGTTGCATGTATACTAAAATGTGTATTTGGGATTTTCGTCTTCTGTGTTTTATATATGTATATCCTAAGAATGGTGTTTTGTTGGGAAAGAATGTTATGCACTGGGGTTATTTATATACAAAGTCTGTGGTTATTTCTTCATAAGGTATTTCCTATCCCAGTACGTATAAGGAACTTGGTATGGATTTAAATGTGCGTGTTACTGAGTTGCATGTGTATGTGCATTCAATGTATTGGGGTATATATTGTGTATTGGGGGTATTTATTTCAAGGTTAAAGTACTGAATGGAGGGGGATGTATGTAGGGGAAAGGTCTGTAGTGGGGGTGTCGTAACTAACAACCTCTCCTGCAACAACTCCTACTGGTGCTTGTGTATAGATTTAATTATGTATTGGAGATATGTATTTGAAGGTTAAGATACTGGATGGAAGGGTATTTATGTTGGGGTAATATGATAATGTCTGTAGGGATTTGTCTTAACTTAACAACCCCTTCTGCAATAGCTACTACTACTACTGGTGCTGTCCATAACTTACAACACTTCCGTACTAGGAGTATTAACAAAACCTTTTAATTTCAGCTACCAAGGACAACCTCTGCTGCTCTGGGTATCAACTCCTGCACTCCTGGGACTGGCATAACATCTGCATGCCCTTGTAACAACTCACTCTGCTTCTGCTATTCATAACACCCCGTTCTGCGTCTGCTGTCGTAACAGGGCATGGCTTCTGTATACTAACTCCTGCTCACATAACCCGCATGGATTTACAGTTCTCTCTGCTTCTGGCTTTCGTACCTATCAACACATTCTGCGCCTTCCTTCGTAACTAATCCCACGGCTTCTCTGCATGACAACTCCAGCTGCTTACGGCAAAATTTCGCATAACAGCTACTCCTGCTTACGTATGACAATTCTCTCTGGCTTCCATAACAGCACGTATGGCTTTTGCATGTGAACGCATTTCATTTCTGCTGCACACTAACCCACACTGCTGGCTTGAGTATCCTAACGACCTAACCCATTCTGTAAGCTGCCGCCCAGTGCTCCAGGTGACCCCTAACAAGCCTGTCGGATCGGCGTCTAGCGAGGGAGGTTCCGTCAGGTTCCGTTCCCTGCTAGAGCTGTCTCCCTTCACCTTAAAAAATATAGTTTGACATAATTTGAGAGCAGCAGTACAGGCCAGGTATCAGAGAGGGGTTCAGGCCTATATGGGGACACCTCTGTTAGGCTTGTACCTCAATAAATAACTAGAAAAAAGTTGGAAAGTGTTAAACAATGACCATACGTAACCTAGTCATGTGTGAATCCTGACTATGGAGGGAGATTATCCTCAAACACGTACGGTTATATATATACATGTCTTTTACCCACCCATGCGTGCAGTACGGGTGGTGAACTCTGACCTCTATGAAATAAATATACGTAACAGGAAAAAAATAAATTGGTTTAAAATATATTTCCCTCATCCATATTCGGCAGCAGATATGTACAGGTTGAAAAAACGGGTTGATATCTGATGTTTGACCCCACAGTTGACCGTTCGTCCCTGCGTCTGGGATCGCTACGTCAACATCTTCGGCCGACGTCTCGACCTTAGAGTTGAGTGTCCGTCCCTGTGTCTTTGTGTACCTGCGTTAAAATCTTCACCACCATATGACGTTGAGTCTGGCGGGCGTTGTTTTGGAATCTCGAGACGGTAATTTCCCACGGCTGTTAAGGGTATGGGTCAGGCTGTCATGGGTGGCTGTTACGTTCGCCTTGTCACGGTGTCAAGGCTCGTAAAACCACCCTTGGAAATACTAGCAACACAGCGTATATGGAAAGCCTTCAAATGATGTAGTGACTCGTGGAAATATTTGCAACCTAACATATTTCACCCAGTGGTGGTGGTGGTAGGGGTCATGTTTCTTAACGGTCCCTCTAAGCAAGAAAAAATCATCACTCACACAAACCATTTCATACTATATATCAAAGCATTTGTGATCACATTATGCATCATCTATTTTGGGGGGTTATATCATGGCACAAATTTCAGTTGTATGTCTGTTTATTGAGGGGACTGTTTGGGTCTTGTATTTTCTGTTGTATATTTCCAAGGCTAAAAGGGTCAGTAATTGGGTTCTCAATGATGTTTTTTTAGGTTGATGGTACAGAGGAAGGGTCATAAAAGCACCCCTGTCTGTAACTCCCCTGAAAGCCTTGTCAAATATGGTTGTTGTTTTTTTTTTGTTTTTTTTTTACGTCATGGCCTATTGCTCCGGTAAGCTTCTTCCCAGTGGATCCTGATGGTTGGCCCAAGGCTTCTTCCCGGTGGGGCCTGATGGTCGGCCCAGCCCGTTCTGGTGCAGGCAAGTGTTTATAGTGGTGCCATCTTGCATTGGCTCATGCTGCCCTCCCGGAGCTCATCTTTAATCCTAGAATCTAGAGTCCGGGTTGATAGGTGGTCTTCTGGACAGCATGTGGGTAGTTTTAACCTGGTAGCAGCGGGGATCATGTTTCTTAATGGTCCCTCTAAGCGAGAAAAATGGGAAAAAATCATCACTCACGCAAACCATTTCATAATAATATATATCAGCATTTGTGACAAGTTTATGTATCATCTATTTTGGGGGGTTCAAATCATGGCACAAATTTGGCCCATCGCTGCTACACGGTAAAGCCACAAATTTGGCCCGTCCCTGCTACCGGGTTAAGCCACTCGGCGGCCTTTGGTGAGTGAAATTTACCCTTCATAGCCAGTGGATAGCTGCAACCACATAGATTTCTGATCCCAGTATGTATATTTTGGGGGGTGGAATATTTTAAAGTGAGTGAGATCTTCATTGAGCAAGGGTTGATGTAGGAGAATCAATTATTTCCCCATACAGTATTTAAAGAGACTGACTATTTGGAAAGGCTTCGTACACTCAGAATTTGCCATGTTTAACCCTTGAAAGCTTAGTTCTGGCTAGATATCAAGCTTTAAAGCATCACATTGAGCAAGGGTTGATGTAGGAGAATCAATTATTTCCCCATACAGTATTTAAAGAGACTGACTATTTGGAAAGGCTTCGTACACTCAGAATTTGCCATGTTTATACTTTGAAGCTTAGCACTAGTATATTATTTAGCTCTCACATTCATCACATTGAGGGAGGAGAAGAGAGAAAGAAGTTCATAGGAGAATTAATTACCTCCTCAAACAACATATAAGAAGGATTTGACTATTTAAAAGGCCTCAAACATAGAATTTGCCATGTCTCTACAGTTGAAGGTCCAGCACTGCTTTTAGTCAAAGTTCTCAAGCTTAAAAAATAACACGCTTGATGTAAAGGAATGAATTATCTCCCCCAAACTATTTAAAGAGAGATTTTGAGTGCTTGAAGAGGCCTCAGACTCATAGAATTTGCCACGTCCTTACAGTTGAAGGTCCATAGCTGCTTTTAGTCAAAGTTCTTAAGCTTAAAAATAACAAAGGATTAATGTAGAAGAATGATTTACCTGCCCAAACAGTATGTACTCAGCCCCCTCAAGTCCCCAGTCTCAGCTCCCAATTACCTTTATTCTGGGGGTCAAAGACATTATATATAAGTGTTTTCCCTTCCCGTGTCAGCCCTAAGACCCTCAGGCCCCAGTAATTGGTCACCTAACCTAACCTAGCAAGTGTGTTAGCATAATACTGGCGGTAACATTTTAATTAACCTTTCCAATGAGCAAAAAGAATTAATATGGAACTATGAATCAAATATCCCCAGCAATTAAGTCTCCACTTTGTTATGTAACATTAGTAAGGGTTCCAGTATATGTTAGATAATTACTAGCATTGTCAAGAACAGTTTTAATAGCCTTGTCAAGGGTTGGCCGAGAAAACAATATTATAACAAGCACTGAACTAATTCTTGAGTAATTGGACTGAGAAAGCCTTGATGGTACTCTATTTTTGCTATATTATAAAAAGTCTATAAGCGATGCCTTGGAAAGCTACCATAAGCAAGGGTTGGTCTAGATTATTGATGTCCAAGCTATTAATTATATGTATTTTCTCTTACCTGAAGCCCCCTAGCTCAAGCCCCCAGACCCTCGATCAGCCTCTTCCAGACCCCCCCAGTAGCTACCTTATTTTCTGGGGGATCAAAACCATTAATTATGTGTTAGTTTTGATAATTACCTGACATTAAGTGTCTTACCATGGGCAGTGTCAGCATTTGTGAAGCCTTAATTATCATGAGCATAGTTTTATATCAAGCACTAACTCTTGGGTAAGACTTTGAGAAGGTCTTAATGTACTCAATCTTTGGCATATAAAAACAAGTCTAGCAATGCCTTAGGAAGATACCATGAGCAAGGGGTGAGTTAGGAAACTGATATACCTATCCCTCAATACTGCATAGACAATGGATCGAGGTCTTGTTCAGTATATATATATCAGGCACAATTGTCCATCTTTTGAGTTAGTTTATCAAAGACATATCACTGAATCTTCTACCATGAGCAAGGGATGAGTTAGCAGCTTGATATATATTCCTTAATACTGCATAGACAATGGATCGAGGGCTTGTTCAGTATATATATCAGGCACAATTGTCCATCTTTTGAGTTAGTTTATCAAAGACATATCACAATCTTCTACCATGAGCAAGGGATGAGTTAGCAGCTTGATATATATTCCTTAATACTGCAAAGATAATGGATCGAGGGCTTGTTCAATATATATTATCACTCATATAGGTTACAATTGTCCATCTTTTAGTTTATCATAGACATATTACTGAACCTTCCACCATGAGCAAGGGATGAGTTAGCAGCTTGATATATATTCCTTAATACTATATAGACAATGGAAAGAGGGCTTGTTCAATATATTATCATCAGGCACAATTGTCCATCTTTTGAGTTAGTTTATCAAAGACATATCACTGAATCTTCTACCATGAGCAAGGGATGAGTTAGCAGCTTGATATATATTCCTTAATACTGCAAAAATAATGGAAAGAGGGCTTGTTCAATATATATTATCACTCATATAGGTTACAATTGTCCATCTTTTAGTTTATCAAAGACATTACTGTATCTTGTACCATGAGCAAGGGCCTTAGGGTGACTTATAGGAGATAGTTATACATTCCTATGTGTTTCATAGAGGAAAGGAAGAGATCTAGAATGATATATATTCTAAGGGTTCTTCATCTCTTATAGTTAATTAGTTCAGCAGTGAAAATCAGTTTTATGCTGAGTGCTGAGTAGCCTTGATGTCGATCGGCCAACACGTACCTCAAGTCAGCATGCATTTGTGTTATAAGGTCAATAAACTCATGGCCCAGAATCAGTCAGCATTTATGAAGTCGGCATTTAAAGTCAGCATCTCTCTCTCTCTCTCTCTCTCTCTCTCTCTCTCTCTCTCTCTCTCTCTCTCTCTCTCTTCCCAGCACGGCTTAATATGATATCAGCCCTTATTGATGTTGCCGTTAAGTACAGCATTAACTCATGCATGCAGGGGACGAGAAAGCTGAAAAAAAAAGTAAAATGACGAGGCGGAAGAATTATATATGGCGAGCGATCGAGTCCATTGGCGGGGGTGTTGCCATTCTGAGAAAAAAAACTTGTTATTTTCTCGTAAGTCTATATATTAGAGAATTTCATCCATCCCTGTGTCTCGGTATGGTAGGTCACAGGTCAAGTCATGCAATAGACATGTTCCGTACGAGTGTGGTGACTCCGGAAACAATATATCAGTAGCGTGCCGAGGTGACCGATCAGCTGATTAAAACAGCTGATTGGGTACGCGGAGGTTTAAACATTACGTCATAGCTTTCGGATGGGTTAAATTTACAGATTTACATAGAAAATCAGACCCCAGGGTCCAGACTAAGTGGCCTGTCCTTAAACTAAGTGATTCTACATTAATCCGATGGCTCCATAACGTTGCATTTCAACTCTAGTTAATATATTGAGTTGAAGGAAGTGACGGCCGATCGAGCTTGTTTTTAAAGGAGATCAATCGTGTGACCACTGAAGGAAGGCAGGGAGCTTATTCCATTCTCGCACTACAACGTTAATTGGTGAAGAAAAATTTGGTTCAGTCTGAATTTACTTGTCTACATTTGAGTTTTACGCCTTAATTTGTTCCTCGTACGCAAAGTGTCATCAATCATGAACAATGTTGATCTGTCTACATTCGTGAAACATATGGAGCCAAGCTCAGCAAATTCAGCATGGCCCAGAATTTCTTTAAGTCGGCATGGTCTGAAGTCAGCATGGCCTATAGCTGGCTCGATCCCCCAACTCAGCATGTCGGTACAGGAAGCTTTTTTGTAGCGATATGTTTAATTCAACTCAGCCTATGACCTTTTCTGAGCTCAGCATACTACTACTACTACTACTGCTACTACTATTACTACTACTACTACTACTACTACTACTACTACTACTACTACTACTACTACTACTACTACTACTACTACTACTACTACTACTACTACTACTACTACTACTACTACTACTACTACTGTATACTACTACTATTACTAGGTGTTTAATTATGAACAATTAAGTCAGCAATGCTCACTCAGAATGGCGCCTAGCTGTTTCTCAATGCTGATCCTATTTTGAACTCAGCATGCATTAAAGAGTTACTGATTTCAGTCTGTATAGCCACTCTGAGCTCAGCATGGTGGTCTATATATGACAGCATGATCGTTTTCTTGATATGCTGAGTTCGGAGTTCAACATGGATTTAAGTTAAGATTAGCATATGAGTCAGCATGGCCATAAGTTTAAATCAGCTTGCATAAGATCGAGTCAGCATGGCTATCTCTTTCAATGCTGACTTTTTATAGGCTCAGCATAGGAGTTATACAAGTGAACAATGCCGTCATTGAACTCAACTTACTGCATATTGTGACCTTTATTTCAAGTCAGCATGCATCATGAAGTCAGCATGTGACCGTAAGCTTAAATCAGCTTGATAGCATAAGATATAGCATTTCAGCATATATCCTTCAACTTAATATCAACTAGAGTAGAAATGCAACGTTTTGGAGTCTTCTGATTAATGTAAAATCACTTAGGTTTAAGGACAGACCACCAAGTCTGGACCATGGGGTCTGTGTGGTCTGATTTTCTATGTAAATCTATGTAAAGGTTGGAACAATTAGTTTTGAGGTACAACAATGAGTTTTCCTGTTCCAACGTCCATCTTCCCTTATTAAATATTTCAAAGCCATTATTTACACGGTTTTAGGTTTAATTAAAGAGAAAAAGCGATATAATTACCAGTTTATACAGGAAGAAACGTTGTAACCAATGGCTTTAAGATCTAATTAATACGTGATTCATTTCCCTTCCTCCCTCCCTCTATCTCCCTCCCTCCCTCCCTCCATGCTTCACGTAAGGGAGACTACTAAGTGTATTAAGAACTCCCTGAAGCCATTATTCCCACATATAAGCTCATTACATCATATTGTAAGCCCGTGCTGAAGAGTGATAGGATTTTATACTTTCTGCAGTTTCGTTCACAACATGTGCCGAGACCCAGACCCAGACCAACCCATTAATAACGAATACTAATGATTCCAAGGCCTTACCGCTGTTATTAAGGCCCCGGCAGGACTTAATTGGGGTTTACTAATGACAGAACACGCGATAAAAGGGCAAAGGTGCAGTTAAATAGAGTAATTAATGTTTCCGAGGTTAAACTAAAACTATTTATGTCAGCGATAATATACCTAAGCACTGCAAAAAAAGCCCTATTAATTAAACATTTCGACCCTATCTCTAAATAAATCTAGTTATTGGAGCGGAAAAGACAGTTCCAGGGTCATTTAATTCAAGTACGAGAATCTATTGAGCTGGCAGGAATCATCTCGCAGTCGGAAAATAGCTCGCAAAGGGGGCTTGAAACTGCTTAATTTTCAATATATCACTCACTGCTATCGTTTAACTGTCCCTTTGCGACTTCAATACGCTGCAAATACATCAGATAAACACTTAAAATCAGTAGAAGGCTTTAAAACAAACACATAGGAGATTACATAGGAGGAACTGCTCTGAGCTGATACTCACTCCTGGTTTGGGCAATCTCAACGCTTATATATAGATCACAGGTGGTTAAAGAGACATAAATCAAGGCAAATTAAGACGTTTTTTGCTGTCTTTACCCCATTGGACATGTGTAGTGGGTAGTATCGCGACTTATTTCCCCGAGGAGGCATTTCTCGTACGCACCCGGCCCCAGCCGTGGAGGGAGGAGGCTGGTGTGTTATTTTTGTGTTTTTTGAGGCGAATTATCCTGTTGCCGAGGGAGCCATGCATCTGGAAACGGTAAATAGTCCCTCGTGATTGTTTTGGGTGGGTGAGGGCAGTGAATGAAGGCTTGTAATAGGTGGAAATAGGGAAAATGTATCGGTGGGGGTGAGAGGTGGATTTAAATGGCCGCCGTGGTTGTTCAGAAGTTCATCGTTTTTTACTGATTTCCGGTAAAGTAGAGTACGTGGCGGCACGGGGCTTGAGGGGCAGGGCGACACGTGCATTGCATTCCTGTGTGTGAAGTTGGAGAGCGGGATATAAGCCGGTAAGGTCAGAAAGGTCACGTATATAACTGGCTTGGGGTGTCCGGCTCCATATATGACCTTAATTATTAATGACCTCTAAGACCTTCGGGCACTATGATAGGGAGAACTGAGATGAATGACCTAATGTATGGGGTCAAATGAGGTGTGAGGGTCTTAAATATTGAATTATGGGCGTTTAGCGGTGAGGTCATAAGGGCGTAACTGGCGGATGGAGCGAACCATATGTGACGTATTATCTCAGTTATCAATAACACCTAAGAACTTTGAACACTATGAGAGGGAGAACTAAGCTGAATGACCTAATGTATGGGGTCAAATGAGGTGTGAGGGTCTTAGATATTGAATTATGGGCGTTTAGCGGTGAGGTCATAAGGGCGTAACCGGCGGATGTGACGTATTATCTCAGTTATCAATGACACCTAAGAACTTTGAACACTATGAGAGGGAGAACTAAGCTGAATGACCTAATGTATGGGGTCAAATGAGGTGTGAGTGTCTTAGATATTGAATTATGGGCGTTTAGCGGTGAGGTCATAAGGGCGTAACCGGCGGATGGGAGCGAACCATACGTGACCTTATATCCGTGAGTTTTGACCAGTGTAAGATGCCTGGGTACTCCTGTATTAAGGATTAGGGTGTATTTGTGTTGTATTATTGCAGATATGAGGTGTGGGTTGTGTTACTCAGGAAATATTGAAGGTTAACGTGAGCTAGAAGTGTTTTAAGGGTGACTCGTCTAGCGGGCGGGGTGAATTTTACGAATTTTTCAGATTTATTTATTTCAGTGTTATTTCTCTTGATTTTTATGCGTTTTCATCGTTATGGTTGTGATTTCATGTGTGTCTGAGGTGGTATTGATGGTGATTGTGGTGATTTTAGGTGATGCATGTGGTGGTGATGACCCGGGGTGGTGAACCTATTAACTCTAAGGGGGAATATGTAGGTTAGCGTTGTTGCCTTGACCACATGTGCTTACCCTAGACCATCGGGTGTCATTCTAGAGTTATACATGCTCCTGGTACTGCGAAGGCTGGCATGAACCTATATTTTGCCTGTCAATATTTACTTTGCTCTCACAGGAGGTTAAGGTTAAAATCTAAGTTTAATCCAAGGTTAGGATAACTTAGTGATGACCAGTATCTTATCCTAGACCTGGGGGCTTCGTGGTGCAGTGGTTAGCAGTTAGCACACTCGGCTCACTACCGAGAGAGCCTGGGTTCGATTCCCGGGCAGAGTGGGAAAATTTGGGAGGCTTTTCCGATACCCTATGCCCCTGTCCACCCAGCAGTGTACCAGGTATTAATCGGGGGTTGTGTCCCGTCTCCTGGGATCTGTTCCCTTCTATAATTCCTTCCCCTTCTGTCTCTCTCCGGCATATGACCACAGATGTTGCGCCAACTAAATGAAATTTTCCAACTTTTTTATCCTAGACCATCGGGTGTTATTCTGGAGGTCTGCTCATGATACCGCGAGGGCCGGAATTGACCTATTTTGTCTGTCAATTTTTATCTTGCTCTCACAGGAGGTAACGTTAAAATCTAAGTTTAATCCAAGGTTAGGATAACTTAGTGCTGACCGGGCATTTTTTTTTTGTTAATGTTTCCGATATTTTTCAGCCCTTGAATATATAAATAAGTGTGAAGTGATGAGACTTGGGTGTTTTTTCTGGAATAACACCCACTTGTTTAGGATAAATAGGCAGGATAGGCCTCTCACCACACTGCCGTTGATGTCACTGGCGGGAGAGGTGGCTACGGTCATCTCCATACTCACCGCCTCTTAAAATATTGTCTTGGGGTGCAACGCAGTATATATTTGTTTTATTTCATTGTGGTAGTAGAGCGCACGGCAGGTACGGTTAACCCGGTAGCTGTGGGGATCATGTTTCTTAAGTCGGTAGCAGCGATGGGCCAAATTTGTGTCTTTACCGTGTAGCAGCGACGGGCCAAATTTGTGTCTTTACCGTGTAGCAGCGACGGGCCAAATTTGTGCCATGATATAAACCCCCCAAAATAGATGATACATAATCTGATCACAAATGCTTTATATATAATATGAAATGGTTTGTGTGAGGGGTGATTTTTTTCCATTTTTCTTGTTTGGAGGGACCATTAAGAAACATGATCCCTGCTGCTTCCACCACTAGGTTAACGCCCCTCCCCACAACCCGAGAAAAATGACAAAAAAATCATCACACACACAAACCACTTCATAATATATATCAATGCATTTGTGATCAGTTTATGGATCATCTATTTATTTATTTATTTATTTATTATTTATTTTTACGTCTTGGCCTATTGCGCCGGTAGGCTTCTTCCCGGTGGATCCTGATGGTCAGTGGTGGGGTTTATATCCTTCTTAATATATCAAGTTACATATCATGGCAAGAATTTGGCCCGTCGCTGGTACACTGTAAAGCCACAAATTTGGGCCCTTGTTACTACCAGGTTAAGTTAGGTCTTGTTAGGATAGCTCAGCAAGTTTGGGCAGGTTAGGATAGCTTAGATTTAATTCTCTAAATATATGGTCTTGGGGGGGACACACCTGGAGATATATTTCTGTTTATATTGTTTTGACAGTGGCTTGCTAAGGCTAGATTAGTTTCATTAAAGTTTCATTAGGTTAGGATGACTTAGATTTAATTCTCTTTATATATAGTCTGGGATGACACATTGAGGCATATGTTTTTACTTTTTGCATATTTGGCGTCGGAACACAGGCTGGGGAAGGAGACGGTGGCTGAGTGGTTAGCGTGCCGGTCCTGCGTTCACTGCGTCATGGATGAGGAGGGTTTGAATCCACCGCTGCCACAGTCTACCTGTCCTGAAGACCACCACCATCATCCTGGACTGTATGGGACTGTCCAAGGGAAAGCAAGATGGGGCCGCTATAAACACTTGCCGGCTTGGGCCCACCACCAGGCCCAGCCAAGGGAGGTAAGGAAAAAAAGTATGGCTAGGTTTGAATAAGTTTTAGGTTAGAATAGCTTAGTATTAAATTATCTTGTAACTATTATTATTGTCAATATTATCATTCCTATTACGCGTACTATTATCTAGCTTGTAAGGGACTGTATGCATATACAAATACACTGTATTGCCAAGAAACAAGAGGAATTAACTATTTTAATGATAAATATAAGTGAATCTCGTTATTGAGGACCAGGAGACAGATTTTGTGTTGGAAGTCCGTAAATATAAGAGGCTGAGTACAACAGTCTGGCAATGTTGGCACTGCCTCAAAGTATAGGCCTGGCTGTATGTGTAGAGTTATGAGGGGAGAGAGAGAGAGAGGGAGGGTAGAGGAAGAAAAGTATGTAAAAAAACAAATATGAGAGAGAGAGTATCAATTAATTATCTTAATTATACAGCCCTTGATAGAGAGAGAGATTTTATAATATATTATCCCATGCTGTCTTTCCCAGTACAAGACTTTGAGAGTGGACACATATTTGCAGGTTGGTGTAGCAGTGCTGGGAGGTGCCATAACACAGGGCACTCCTCACCTCAACAACAGTCTCTTCACCGACAAGTAATTCTTCACCAACAAGCTTTTCAGCAGCCTGGAGAAATAGGTAAGCTTTCTCTACTCATTTCCTGCCCTGCCTTCATTACCCCCGCCAGAAGCCTCCAAAGGGTGAACCCGTTATATTGAGCTGTAAAATGTTCAGCAGCTCACTTAGTAACCCAGTGTGTTGTAAAATGTTCACTACCTCCCCTTGCTTAGAGGGAAAGGCCTTTTAACCCAGTGGTGGTGGTAGCAGCGGGGATCATGTTTCTTAACCCGGTAGCAGCGGGGATCATGTTTCTTAATGGTCCCCCCAAGCGAGAAAAATGAGAAAAAAATCATCCCTCACACAAACCATTTCATAATACATATCAAAGCATTTGTGATCAGTTTACACATCATCTATTTTGGGGGGTTTAAATCATGGCACAAATTTGGCCCGTTGCTGCTACACGGTAAAGCCACAAATTTGGCCCGTTGCTGCTACACGGTAAAGCCACAAATTTGGCCTGTCGCTGCTACACGGTAAAGCCACAAATTTGTCCCATTGCTGCTACACGGTAAAGCCACAAATTTGTTCCATTGCTGCTACACGGTAAAGCCACAAATTTGGCCCGTCGCTGCTACCGGGTAAGAAACATGATCCCCGCAGCTACCGTGTTAAGCATAGGGTGCATGATATATGTTTGCCAAAGTGCTTACTACACACTGGATACATATTATGCATGCAAGATTGGTTTTGCTTTATAATATAGTTAGATTAATTTGATTTATTTATTCAGCCCTTGACAGAGAGGAAAGTAATATTTCTTATTGTACAAGGGACTTACCACAGACATGTCGCCAACCTGATTTTGTATAAGTTTAAACCCAGGAATAAGTCACCTCCAATCCTGGCATCAAAGTTCCTTAAGCCCCTAACTCACTCACCGGTGCTAATGCAGGAGTCAAGTCATCATTATACAGTAAATATTGGTGTGAAAAAGACTCCTAATATTGGCCGCATCATGTGTGGAAATACATATTAAAAGGAAGCCTAGCCAGCAGGGAGGGAGGAGGAGGCTCACTACATGGTTTGGTCTCAAAAGCTAACAGGCTATATTTTCACCTGCAAGGGTAGATATATATTTTTCTACTTACTTTTTGCCTTATTTTACAGCCTTTGACAGAGAGGAAAGTAACACACACAAACTGATCACAAATGCTTTGATATATAATATGAAATGGTTTGTGTGAGGGGTGATTTTTTCTCATTTTTCTTGCTGGGAGGGACCATTAAGAAACATGATCCCTGCCACCACCGGGTTAAGTTAAAGTTTTCTAAAGAAAGAATTGCTACATTACATTTGTAAGTCACTGACACAACAAAAACACTCACCACCATCACTTTGTTGATGCGTCATGGACAGCGATATTAGGTAGGGTTAGATACACGGGAGCCAAGGTTCAGAGGAGCTGCTTCGTGCAGACTCCTATGTTCTTATGTCACTGGACGAGGTGGAAGGATGCTTGGGTGCCATAGTAGGGGTCAAAATGCAGTGTGTGTATTCCAGAGAAACGTTCCACTCACAGTGCTGGCTAGCTTCAGACTGAGGAGAAAGACAGCGTCTCCGCCATAGCAGGGCACGATAACAGAAAACCTTATTCCCGATAACCGATAACTGATAATGAAAAACCTTAACAACACCCTGCGCCGTATCCGAGATCGCCACGCGCGCTAAATTTCAAATGTCGCTATTGAATATGACAAGCTTTCAGCCATAAACTCAACATAATCATCATGTATTATATATGAAAACATGCAGAATTAAATGGTACACATAAAGAAACTCACTACGGCCAGGCCAAAACAACACCCCGCACTGTATCCGAGATCGCCACGCTAAATTTGAAATGTCGCTATTGAATATGACAAGCTTTCAGCCATAAACTCAACATAATCATCATGTATTATATATGAAAACATGCAGAATTACAGGGTGCACAGAAAGAAACTCACTACGGCGGGCCAAAACAGCGCCTCTGCTGTGTCCGAGATCGCCGCTTAAATTTCAAATGTCGCTATTGAATATAACAAGCTTTCAGCCATAAACTCAACATAATCATCATGTATTATATATGAAAACATGCAGAATTAAATGGTGCACATAAAGAAACTCATTACGGCGGGCCAAAACAGCGCCCTGCGCCGTATCCGAGATCGCCACGCTACCAAATTTCAAATGTCGCTATTGAATATAACAAGCTTTCAGCCATAAACTCAGCATAATCATCATGTATTATATATGAAAACATGCAGAATTAAATGGTACATAAAGAAACTCACTGGCCGGGCCAAAACAACACCCTGCACCGTATCCGAGATCGCCATTCGCGCTAAATTTCAAATGTCGCTATTGAATATAACAAGGTTTCAGCCATAAACTCAACATAATCATCATGTATTATATATGAAAACATGCAGAATTACATGGTGCACATAAAGAAATTCACTACGGCCGGGCCAAAACAGTGCCCTGCGCCGTATCCGAGATCGCCACGCCGCCAAATTTCAAATGTCGCTATTGAATATAACAAGCTTTCAGCCATAAACTCAGCATAATCATCATTATATATGAAAACATGCAGAATTAAATGGTGCACATAAAGAAACTCACTACGGCCAGGCCAAAGAACACCTCGCACCGTATCCGAGATCGCCGTGTGCCAAATTTCAAATGTCGCTATTGAATATAACAAGCTTTCAGCCATAAACTCAACATAATCATCATGTATTATATATGAAAACATGCAGAATTACATGGTGCACATAAAGAAACTCACTACGGCCGGGCCAAAACAACGCCCAGCACAGTATCCGAGATCGCCAGGCGCGCTAAATTTCAAATGTCGCTATTGAATATAACAAGCTTTCAGCCATAAACTCAACATAATCATCATGTATTATATATGAAAACATGCAGAATTAAATGGTGCACATAAAGAAACTCACTACGGCCGGGCAAAACAGCGCCCTGCGCCGTATCCGAGATCGCCCCGCGCGCCAAATTTCAAATGTCGCTATTGAATATAACAAGCTTTCAGCCATAAACTCAGCATAATCATCATGTATTATATATGAAAACATGCAGAATTAAATGGTACACATAAAGAAACTCACTGCGGCCGGGCCAAAACAACGCCCCGCACCGTATCCGAGATCGCCATTCGCGCTAAATTTCAAATGTCGCTATTGAATATAACAAGGTTTCAGCCATAAACTCAACATAATCATCATGTATTATATATGAAAACATGCAGAATTACATGGTGCACATAAAGTAATTCACTACGGCCGGGCCAAAACAGTGCCCTGCGCCGTATCCGAGATCGCCACGCGCGCCAAATTTCAAATGTTGCTATTGAATATAACAAGCTTTCAGCCATAAACTCAGCATAATCATGATTTTTATATGAAAACATGCAGAATTAAATGGTACATAAAGAAACTCACTACGGCCAGGCCAAAACAACACCTCGCACCGTATCCGAGATCGCGTGTGCCAAATTTCAAATGTCGCTATTGAATATAACAAGCTTTCAGCCATAAACTCAACATAATCATCATGTATTATATATGAAAACATGCAGAATTACATGGTGCACATAAAGAAACTCACTACGGGGCCAAAACAGCGCCCTCTGCTGTGTCCGAGATAATCGCCGCTAAATTTCAAATGTCGCTATTGAATATAACAAGCTTTCAGCCATAAACTCAGCATAATCATCATTTTTATATATGAAAACATGCAGAATTAAATGGTGCACATAAAGAAACTCACTACGGCCAGGCCAAAACAACACCTCGCACCGTATCCGAGATCGCCGCGAGAGCCAAATTTCAAATGTCGCTATCGAATATAACAAGCTTTCAGCCATAAACTCAACATAATCATCATGTATTATATATGAAAACATGCAGAATTACATGGTGCACATAAAGAAACTCACTACGGCCGGGCCAAAACAGCACCTGGAGCTGTTTCCGAGATCGCCGCGCGCTCTAAATTTCAAATGTCGCTATTGAATATAACAAGCTTTCAGCCATAAACTCAACATAATCATCATGTATTATATATGAAAACATGCAGAATTACATGGTGCACATAAAGAAACTCACTACGGCCGGGCCAAAACAGCGCCCTCTGCTGTGTCCGAGATCTCAAATCGCTCTAAATTTCAAATGTCGCTATTGAATATAACAAGCTTTCAGCCATAAACTCAACATAATCATCATGTATTATATATGAAAACATGCAGAATTAAATGGTGCACATAAAGAAACTCACTACGGCCGGGCGAATACAGCGCCCTGCGCCGTATCCGAGATCGCCACGCGCCAAATTTCAAATGTAGCTATTGAATATAACAAGCTTTCAGCCATAAACTCAGCATAATCATCATGTATTATATATGAAAACATGCAGAATTAAATGGTACACATAAAGAAACTCACTACGGCCGGGCCAAAACAACACCCCGCACCGTATCCGAGATCGCCATTCGCGCTAAATTTCAAATGTCGCTATTGAATATAACAAGGTTTCAGCCATAAACTCAACATAATCATCATGTATTATATGTGAAAACATGCAGAATTACATGGTGCACATAAAGAAATTCACTACGGCCGGGCCAAAACAGTGCCCTGCGCCGTATCCGAGATCGCCACGCTCTCCAAATTTCAAATGTCGCTATTGAATATAACAAGCTTTCAGCCATAAACTCAGCATAATCATCATTTTTATATATGAAAACATGCAGAATTAAATGGTGCACATAAAGAAACTCACTACGGCCAGGCCAAACAACACCTCGCACCGTATCCGAGATCGCCGCGTGTGCCAAATTTCAAATGTCGCTATTGAATATAACAAGCTTTCAGCCATAAACTCAACATAATCATCATGTATTATATATGAAAACATGCAGAATTACATGGTGCACATAAAGAAACTCACTACGGCCGGGCCAAAACAGCGCCCTCGCTGTATCCGAGATTGCCAGCGCCCCGCGCTCTAAATTTCAAATGTCGCTATTGAATATAACAAGCTTTCAGCCATAAACTCAACATAATCATCATGTATTATATATGAAAACATGCAGAATTACATGGTGCACATAAAGAAACTCACTACGGCCGGGCCAAAACAGCGCCCTGCGCCGTATCCGAGATCGCCACGCGCTAAATTTCAAATGTCGCTATTGAGTATAACAAGCTTTCAGCCATAAACTCAACATAATCATCATGTATTATATATGAAAACATGCAGAATTAAATGGTGAACATAAAGAAGTATAAATTAATTGATAATTTTGAGATGTAAGCATAAATATAGAGATAAAATAATCATCATTATATTGGCTAAAGCAAGCCAGTATGCGGCGTGGCCCCTGGGATATGAAGTACAGGGGCACACAAGGACACAGTATATACTCGTGTTGAGAGGAGGTTAAACCCCATTACTACGTGCAAGGTCCTTCGGTTCTGCTTACCAACAAAACCCTATGAATATCCTCCCTTATTACAGGCCCTTCCTTCCCTCTAAGTTGAAGTATGAGGAAAAAAAATCATCACTCCACAAACCATTTCATTTTTTTTTTTTTTTACAGAAAAGGAGACAGCTAAAGGGCACAAAAAAGTAAACATTAATAATAAAAAAAAAGCCAGCTACTCGCTGCTCCTAAAAAGAATCAAGAGGTGGCCGAAAGATAAGTCAGTTTCGGGAGGTAGGTGTCCTGATACCCTCCTCTTGAAAGAGTTCAAGTCGTAGGCAGGAGGAAATACAGATGAAGGAAGATTGTTGCGGTGAGTTTACCAGCGTGAGGGGATGAAAGAGTGAAGATGCTGGTTAACTCTTCTGCATAAAGGAGGTTTGGACAGTATAGGGATGAGCATGAGTAGGAAAGTCGAAGTGGCGGGGCCATGCAGGAGGGGGAGGCATGCAGTTAGCAAGTTCAGAAGAGCAGTCAGCGTGGAAATATCGATAGAAGATGAAGAGAGGCAACATTAAGGAATTTAAGAGGTAGAAGACTATCAGTATGAGGAGGAGAGCTGATGGGACGAAGAGCCTTTGCCTCCTCTGTCCAGAAGAGCTGTGTGATGGAGCCCCCCCACACATGAGATGCATTTGATGCATCAAATGCATGAGATACACATTTGATCCTAGAATCTAGAGTCCGGGTTGATAGGTGGTCTTCTGGACAGCATGTGGGTAGTTTAAGCCACTCGGCGGCAGTGACTGAAAAATCCCAGCGGTGGCACGAGCGGCGGGGATTGAACTCGCGTCCTCCTGAACACGAGGCCGTTACTTTGACGACTCAGCCACCGCCTCCCCTAAATATATATATATTATATATATATATATATTATATATATATATATATATTATATATATATATATTGTATATTATATATACACATCATCTCATTTGTCATCACATTATACGGCATATATTTTGTGTGAGAGTGTGTGAGAGAGAGAGAGAGAGTGTGTGAGAGAGAGAGAGAGAGAGAGAGAGAGAGAGAGTTAATGCTTTCACAGTTATTGAGAAAATTTCTAAAGCTTCAAAGCCTGGGAATCGAACCCGGGCTCTCGGTTGTGACCCGAGTGTGCTAACCACTGCACCACAAAGCCCCCCTGCAAATATGTGTCCACTGTCAAAGTCTTGTATTGGGAAAGACAGCACTGGATAAGATATTCTATAGTCTCTCTCTATCAAGGACTGTAAATTAACCCTTTGGTTGCTAAATACTTGCAGGAGGACTAGCGTAACTTGCCGCTGGTGCTAAACCCTCCCTGCGAGTTCCAGGGCCCAAATTTACAATTAATCTTAATCTTTAACTTAAAAGTTCCACTGAATCTCAAGTTTAACTTATAGCTGAGCTTAAATGAAAAATAAGTTCAACTTCACTCAGCAGCTGATCCAGTTTGAAAATTTGTCCTGGCAAAGATGTATTTTTTAAATTGCAGAATTGCGACACTTCAGTGATTGAATATGTAGTAATACTACTTTATCAATGTTATATGATGATATACTTCAGAAATATGGGCATAATAAGGTAGTATTTATAAAATAAAGGTTACGTTTATCATCCGCGCAAGGTGATATTCTTTTTTTTTTCTCTTGAATGTAAACACGGACACGCGTTCCTGTTCGTCTTCCTCATTCTTGCATCACCCACCCTCTGACGAGGTAATCATGGAAAATATTGCCGCTTTCACTTCTCCCAAGAGGAAAAGGGGAGTGAATTGGAGAGACTGCCACACTCTACACATAGTAAAGGGAAGGGAGTCAACAGATACCGTCTGCAAGGGTAGCCACTGTCCCCTAATAGATGACATGAATCCGGTGGTATACGATGATCCTCAAACATGCGTTTGAGGCCACCCTCACGCCAAATACGAGCATCATGAGTGGACCCAGGCCAATTAGCTACAACATTAAGAATATTATATTTGGCATCAAACACTAATTGTGTGTTTATGCTATGGAAATTCTTCCTGTTGACATAGTCTGCTTCATATTCCTGGGGTATCCTGACATGCGTGCAATCTATTACACCAACAATGCCAGGAAGTTTGCAACTTGCACAAATTCTTGTTGTTTCTCTCGGATTTCAGGGACGGTGCGAGGAAATCGAATGAATTGGACAAGTATGGCTGGCTGTGTAAGTGCCTTGAGGGTATCGGTGATCGCTTTGCTTACTGACGACTGTGATGGACCAAGATCATCACTGTTACACATCTGCATTTTCCCCGTTGCTAAGTAACGCAGTGTAATAATTACTTTCATTTCGGGTGTCAATGCAAAACTCCTTGAAGTAGGGCTTTGCAGGGCCCCTCTCACCAAATCCGTTACGAACAGTACTCCTGCACGGTCCAGTCTGTAGCGTTTCAATAGTTCTGCGTCACTCAAAGTATTCAGAACGTCTCTTCGCTCTTGAAAAGTCTTCCCTAGGCGCTGACGGGCTTGTTGACGTTCGGCCATCTTGGCGACTGAAGTTCGACTTAGGCTCCTTAAGACGGGTTTGGGCATGCCTAAAATATCTCGTGATCTTAGATCAACTTATGAGGGATATTTTGATGAATAAAGTTAAACTCTCCATAAAGTCAAACTTAGCGGTTAAAGATTTATTGTAAATTCGGGCCCAGTAGAGGTAGCGGGACGCCCTAGAGGTCAGTAAGAACAAACACGTTATCTAATAGGAGTGGCCATACAGGACGCAGGTAGCGGGTTCCCTCCAAGCTTACCTGCTACCCGCGTCCTGTATGGCCACTCCTATTAGATAACATGTGTTTGTTCTTGCCCCTGACCTGATAGGCGTCCTGCTACCCTCTAATGTCAAATGTGTGTTTTTTAGCTTCATAGCACAGAGGAAGGGTCACACCACCACCAGCCTCATAAAACTACCCCTGGAAATGCCCTAAACTCCTACAAAAAACATGTCAAATGTGTGTTTTTTAGCTTCATAGCACAGAGGAAGGGTCACACCACCACCAGCCTCATAAAACTACCCCTGGAAATGCCCCAAACCTCAACAAAAGACTTAAATATTACATGTGAGTTTGGGTGTTGCAATGCATTATCATAATCTAACCATCTCTTCTGTCTCTCCTTTCTTTATTCAGTGGTCTAAGAGCCAAGAGGGAAGGAAGGAAGGAAGGAAGGAAGGAAGGAAGGAAGAAGTTTGCAATGGAAAGAGAATTGATTTGAACACTCACCAAGTCCTTATCCTCCTCCTCCTCTTCCTCTTCATCTTCTCTTCTTCTTCCTCCTCTTCTTCCTCTGTAAACAGGGTAAGGAAATAAGTCAGCTGTAAAATAATTGGGATTTTTTGAGATAATAAATTATTTTCAAGGTAAAAAAAATATATAGATAGATATTGGTAGAGAGAGAGAGAGAGAGAGAGAGAGAGAGAGAGAGAGAGAGAGAGCTTTAATTCTGGTGCCATACTTGCTCACTTTTTCTTTCATCTTAAAAAATAATCTCTTTACTTTCTCAGCTTTAGAAATTTTCTCAATAACTGTGAAAGCATTAACTCTCTCTCTCTCTCTCTCTCTCTCTCTCTCTCTCTCACACACACACACACACAAAATATATGCTGCATAATGTGATGACAAATGAGATGATGTGTATATATATAATATATATATATATATATATATATATATATATATATATATATATATATATATATATATATATATATATATCATGGGGAGGCGGTGGCTGAGTCGTCAAAGTAACGGCCTCGTGTTCAGGAGGACGCGAGTTCAATCCCCGCCCGGTGCCACCAAGCTGGGATTTTTCAGCCGCCGCCGAGTGGCTTAAAACTACCCACATGCTGTCCAGAAGACCACCTATCAACCCGGACTCTAGATTCTAGGATCAAATGCATCTCATGCATTTGATGCATCAAATGCATCTCATGTGTGGGGGGGCTCCACTCACACAGCTCTTCTGGACAGAGTGGAGGCAAAGGCTCTTCGTCTCATCAGCTCTCCTCCTCATACTGATAGTCTTCTACCTCTTAAATTCCGCCGCAATGTTGCCTCTCTTTCTATCTTCTATCGATATTTCCACGCTGACTGCTCTTCTGAACTTGCTAACTGCATGCCTCCCCCCCTCCTGCGGCCCCGCTGCACTCGACTTTCTACTCATGCTCATCCCTATACTGTCCAAACCCCTTATGCAAGAGTTAACCAGCATCTTCACTCTTTCATCCCTCACGCTGGTAAACTCTGCAACAATCTTCCTTCATCTGTATTTCCTCCTGCCTACGACTTGAACTCTTTCAAGAGGAGGGTATCAGGACACCTCTCCTCCCGAAACTGACTTATCTTTCGGCCACCTCTTTGGATTCTTTTTAGGAGCAGCGAGTAGCGGGCTTTTTTTTTTATTATTAATGTTTACTTTTTTGTGCCCTTGAGCTGTCTCCTTTGCTGTAAAAAAAAAAAAAAAAAATGAAATGGTTTGTGGGAGTGATGATTTTTTTTCTCATACTTCACACTTAGAGGGAAGGAAGGGCCTGTAATAAGGGGGATATTCATAGGGTTTTGTTGGTAAGAGAACCGGGAAGGACACGTAGTAATGGGTTTAACCCCTTCAACACGAGTATACTGTGTCCTTGTGTGCCCCGTACCATATCCCAGGACGCGCATACTGGCTTGCTTTAGCCAATATACGAGTTATTTTATCTCTATATTTATGCTTACATCTCAAAATTATCAATTAATTTATACTTCTTTATGTGCACCATGTAATTCTGCATGTTTTCATATATAATACATGATGATTATGTTGAGTTTATGGCTGAAAGCTTGTTATACTCAATAGCGACATTTGAAATTTGGCACACGCGGCGATCTCGGATACGGCGCAGGGCGCTGTTTTGGCCCGGCCGTAGTGAGTTTCTTTATGTGCACCATGTAATTCTGCATGTTTTCATATATAATACATGATGATTATGTTGAGTTTATGGCTGAAAGCTTGTTATACTCAATAGCGACATTTGAAATTTGGGGCGCGTGGCGATCTCGGATACGGCGCAGGGCGCTGTTTTGGCCCGGCCGTAGTGAGTTTCTTTATGTGCACCATGTAATTCTGCATGTTTTCATATATAAAAATGATGATTATGCTGAGTTTATGGCTGAAAGCTTGTTATATTCAATAGCGACATTTGAAATTTGGCACACGCGGCGATCTCGGATACGGTGCGAGGTGTTGTTTTGGCCTGGCCGTAGTGAGTTTCTTTATGTGCACCATTTAATTCTGCATGTTTTCATATATAAAAATGATGATTATGCTGAGTTTATGGCTGAAAGCTTGTTATATTCAATAGCGACATTTGAAATTTGGAACACGCGGCGATCTCGGATACGGCGCAGGGCACTGTTTTGGCCCGGCCGTAGTGAATTTCTTTATGTGCACCATGTAATTCTGCATGTTTTCACATATAATACATGATGATTATGTTGAGTTTATGGCTGAAACCTTGTTATATTCAATAGCGACATTTGAAATTTAGCGCGAATGGCGATCTCGGATACGGTGCGGGGTGTTGTTTTGGCCCGGCCGTAGTGAGTTTCTTTATGTGTACCATTTAATTCTGCATGTTTTCATATATAATACATGATGATTATGCTGAGTTTATGGCTGAAAGCTTGTTATATTCAATAGCGACATTTGAAATTTGACGCGCGTGGCGATCTCAGATACGGCGCAGGGCGCTGTTTTGGCCCGGCCGTAGTGAGTTTCTTTATGTGCACCATTTAATTCTGCATGTTTTCATATATAATACATGATGATTATGTTGAGTTTATGGCTGAAAGCTTGTTATATTCAATAGCGACATTTGAAATTTAGCGCGTGCGGAGATCTCGGACACAGCAGAGGGCGCTGTTTTGGCCCGGCCGTAGTGAGTTTCTTTATGTGCACCATGTAATTCTGCATGTTTTCATATATAATACATGATGATTATGTTGAGTTTATGGCTGAAAGCTTGTTATATTCAATAGCGACATTTGAAATTTAGTGCGTGGCGATCTCGGACACAGCAGAGGGCGCTGTTTTGGCCCGGCCGTAGTGAGTTTCTTTATGTGCACCATGTAATTCTGCATGTTTTCATATATAATACATGATGATTATGTTGAGTTTATGGCTGAAAGCTTGTTATATTCGATAGCGACATTTGAAATTTGGCACACGCGGCGATCTCGGATACGGTGCGAGGTGTTGTTTTGGCCTGGCCGTAGTGAGTTTCTTTATGTGCACCATTTAATTCTGCATGTTTTCATATATAATAATGATGATTATGCTGAGTTTATGGCTGAAAGCTTGTTATATTCAATAGCGACATTTGAAATTTGGCACACGCGGCGATCTCGGACACAGCAGAGGGCGCTGTTTTGGCCCGGCCGTAGTGAGTTTCTTTATGTGCACCATGTAATTCTGCATGTTTTCATATATAATACATGATGATTATGTTGAGTTTATGGCTGAAAGCTTGTTATATTCGATAGCGACATTTGAAATTTTGCTCTATTTGCGATCTCGGATACGGTGCGAGGTGTTGTTTTGGCCTGGCCGTAGTGAGTTTCTTTATGTGCACCATTTAATTCTGCATGTTTTCATATATAAAAATGATAATTATGCTGAGTTTATGGCTGAAAGCTTGTTATATTCAATAGCGACATTTGAAATTTGGCGAGCGTGGCGATCTCGGATACGGCGCAGGGCACTGTTTTGGCCCGGCCGTAGTGAATTACTTTATGTGCACCATGTAATTCTGCATGTTTTCATATATAATACATGATGATTATGTTGAGTTTATGGCTGAAACCTTGTTATATTCAATAGCGACATTTGAAATTTAGCGCGAATGGCGATCTTGGATACGGTGCGGGGCGTTGTTTTGGCCCGGCCGCAGTGAGTTTCTTTATGTGTACCATTTAATTCTGCATGTTTTCATATATAATACATGATGATTATGCTGAGTTTATGGCTGAAAGCTTGTTATATTCAATAGCGACATTTGAAATTTGGCGCGTGGCGATCTCGGATACGGCGCAGGGCGCTGTTTTGGCCCGGCCGTAGTGAGTTTCTTTATGTGCACCATTTAATTCTGCATGTTTTCATATATAATACATGATGATTATGTTGAGTTTATGGCTGAAAGCTTGTTATATTCAATAGCGACATTTGAAATTTAGCGCGCGTGGCGATCTCGGACACAGCAGAGGGCGCTGTTTTGGCCCGGCCGTAGTGAGTTTCTTTATGTGCACCATGTAATTCTACATGTTTTCATATATAATACATGATGATTATGTTGAGTTTATGGCTGAAAGCTTGTTATATTCAATAGCGACATTTGAAATTTGGCACTCGCGGCGATCTCGGATACGGTGCGAGGTGTTCTTTTGGCCTGGCCGTAGTGAGTTTCTTTATGTGCACCATTTAATTCTGCATGTTTTCATATATAAAAATGATGATTATGCTGAGTTTATGGCTGAAAGCTTGTTATATTCAATAGCGACATTTGAAATTTGGCGCGCGTGGCGATCTCGGATACGGCGCAGGGCACTGTTTTGGCCCGGCCGTAGTGAATTTCTTTATGTGCACCATGTAATTCTGCATGTTTTCATATATAATACATGATGATTATGTTGAGTTTATGGCTGAAACCTTGTTATATTCAATAGCGACATTTGAAATTTAGATATAATTGCGATATCGTATAAGGTTCTGGGTGTTGTTTTGGCCCGGCCATAGTGAGTTTCTTTATGTGTACCATTTAATTCTGCATGTTTTCATATATAATACATGATGATTATGCTGAGTTTATGGCTGAAAGCTTGTTATATTCAATAGCGACATTTGAAATTTGGCGCGCGTGGCGATCTCGGATACGGCGCAGGGCGCTGTTTTGGCCCGGCCGTAATGAGTTTCTTTATGTGCACCATTTAATTCTGCATGTTTTCATATATAATACATGATGATTATGTTGAGTTTATGGCTGAAAGCTTGTTATATTCAATAGCGACATTTGAAATTTAGCGCAGCGATCTCGGACACAGCAGAGGGCGCTGTTTTGGCCCGGCCGTAGTGAGTTTCTTTATGTGCACCATGTAATTCTGCATGTTTTCATATATAATACATGATGATTATGTTGAGTTTATGGCTGAAAGCTTGTCATATTCAATAGCGACATTTGAAATTTAGCGCGCGTGGCGATCTCGGATACAGTGCGGGTGTTGTTTTGGCCTGGCCGTAGTGAGTTTCTTTATGTACCATTTTATTCTGCATGTTTTCATATATAATACATGATGATTATGTTGAGTTTATGGCTGAAAGCTTGTCATATTCAATAGCGACATTTGAAATTTAGCGCGTGGCGATCTCGGATACGGCGCAGGGTGTTGTTAAGGTTTTCATTATCAGTTATCGGTTATCGGGAATAAGGTTTCTGTTATCGTGCCCTGCTATGGCGGAGACGCTGTCTTTCTCCTCAGTCTGAAGCTAGCCAGCACTGTGAGTGGAACGTTTCTGGAATACACACACTGCATTTGACCCCTACTATGGCACCCAAGCATCCTTCCACCTCGTCCAGTGACATAAGAACATAGGAGTCTGCACGAAGCAGCTCCTCTGAACCTTGGCTCCCGTGTATCTAACCCTACCTAATATCGCTGTCCATGACGCATCAACAAAGTGATGGTGGTGAGTGTTTTGTTGTGTCAGTGACTTACAAATGTAATGTAGCAATTCTTTCTTTAGAAAACTTTAACAACTTGGTGTGGTGGCAGGGACATGTTTTCTGGTCTCTCCCCCAGCAAGAAAAAAAAAAAAAAAACCACCCCTCACACAAAATTTTTTATATATCAATATATTTGTGATCAGTTTGTGTGTGTTACTTTTCCTCTCTGTCAAAGGCTGTAAAATAAGGCAAAAGTAAGTAGAAAAATATATATCTACCCTTGCAGGTGAAAATATAGCCTGTTAGCTTTTGAGACCAAACCATGTAGTGAGCCTCCTCCTCCCTCCCTGCTGGCTAGGCTTCCTTTTAATATGTATTTCCACACATGATGCGGCCAATATTAGGAGTCTTTTTCACACCAATATTTACTGTATAATGATGACTTGACTCCTGCATCAGCACCGGTGAGTGAGTTAGGGGCTTAAGGAACTTTGATGCCAGGATTGGAGGTGACTTATTCCTGGGTTTAAACTTATACAAAATCAGGTTGGCGACATGTCTGTGGTAAGTCCCTTGTACAATAAGAAATATTACTTTCCTCTCTGTCAAGGGCTGAATAAATAAATCAAATTAATCTAACTATATTATAAAGCAAAACCAATTTTGCATGCATAATATGTATCCAGTGTGTAGTAAGCACTTTGGCAAACATATATCATGCACCCTATGCTTAACACGGTAGCTGCGGGGATCATGTTTCTTACCCGGTAGCAGCGACGGGCCAAATTTGTGGCTTTACCGTGTAGCAGCAATGGAACAAATTTGTGGCTTTACCGTGTAGCAGCAATGGGACAAATTTGTGGCTTTACCGTAGCAGCGACAGGCCAAATTTTTGGCTTTACCGTGGAGCAGCAACGGGCCAAATTTGTGGCTTTACCGTGTAGCAGCAACGGGCCAAATTTGTGCCATGATTTAAACCCCCCAAAATAGATGATGTGTAAACTGATCACAAATGCTTTGATATGTATTATGAAATGGTTTGTGTGAGGGATGATTTTTTTCTCATTTTTCTCGCTTGGGGGACCATTAAGAAACATGATCCCCGCTGCTACCGGGTTAAGAAACATGATTCCTGCTGCTACCACCACCACTGGGTTAAAAGGCCTTTCCCTCTAAGCAAGGAGATGTACTGAACATTTTACAACATGCTGGGTTACTAAGTGAGCTGCTGAACATTTTACAGCTCAATATAACGGGTTCACCCTTTGGAGGCTTCTGGCGGGGGTAATGAAGGCAGGGCAGGAAGTGAGTAGAGAAAGCTTACCTATTTCTCCAAGCTGCTGAAAAGCTTGTTGGTGAAGAATTAGTTGTCGGTGAAGAGACTGTTGTTGAGGTGAGGAGTGCCCTGTGTTATGGAACCTCCCAGCACTGCTACACCAACCTGCAAATATGTGTCCACTCTCAAAGTCTTGTACCGGGAAAGACAGCATGGGATAATATATTATGAAATCTCTCTCTCTATCAAGGGCTGTATAATTAAGATAATTAATTGATACTCTCTCTCTCATATTTGTTTTTTTACATACTTTTCTTCCTCTACCCTCCCTCTCTCTCTCTCTCTCTCCCCTCATATAACTCTACACATACAGCCAGGCCTATACTTTGAGGCAGTGCCAACATTGCCAGACTGTTGTACTCAGCCTCTTATATTTACGGACTTCCAACACAAAATCTGTCTCCTGGTCCTCAATAACGAGATTCACTTATATTTATCATTAAAATAGTTAATTCCCCTTGTTTCTTGGCAATACAGTGTATTTGTATATGCATACAGTCCCTTACAAGCTAGATAATAGTACGCGTAATAGGAATGATAATATTGACAATAATAATAGTTACAAGATACTTTAACACTAAGCTATTCTAACCTAAAACTTATTCAAACCTAGCCATACTTTTTTTTCCTTACCTCCCTTGGCTGGGCATGGTGGTGGGCCCAAGCCGGCAAGTGTTTATAGCGGCCCCATCTTGCTTTCCCTTGGACAGTCCCATACAGTCCAGGATGATGGTGGTGGTCTTCAGGACAGGTAGACTGTGGCAGTGGTGGATTCAAACCCTCCTCATCCATGATGCGGCGAACGCAGGACCGGCACGCTAACCACTCAGCCACCGTCTCCTTCCCCAGCCTGTGTTCCGACGCCAAATATGCAAAAAGTAAAAACATATGCCTCAATGTGTCATCCCAGACTATATATAAAGAGAATTAAATCTAAGTCATCCTAACCTAATGAAACTTTAATGAAACTAATCTAGCCTTAGCAAGCCACTGACAAAACAATATAAACAGAAATGTATCTCCAGGTGTGTCCCCCCCAAGACCATATATTTAGAGAATTAAATCTAAGCTATCCTAACCTGCCCAAACTTGCTGAGCTATCCTAACAAGACCTAACTTAACCCGGTAGTAACAAGGGCCCAAATTTGTGGCTTTACAGTGTACCAGCGACGGGCCAAATTCTTGCCATGATATGTAACTTGATATATTAAGAAGGATATAAACCCCACCACTGACCATCAGGATCCACCGGGAAGAAGCCTACCGGCGCAATAGGCCAAGACGTAAAAATAAATAATAAATAAATAAATAAATAAATAGATGATCCATAAACTGATCACAAATGCATTGATATATATTATGAAGTGGTTTGTGTGAGTGATGATTTTTTTCTCATTTTTCTCGCTTTGAGGGAAGGGCCTTTAACCCAGTGGTGGAAGCAGCAGGGATCATGTTTCTTAATGGTCCCTCCAAGCAAGAAAAATAGAAAATCTCCCCTCACACAAACCATTTCATAATATATATAAAGCATTTGTGATCAGATTATGTATCATCTATTTTGGGGGGTTTATATCATGGCACAAATTTGGCCCGTCGCTGCTACACGGTAAAGCCACAAATTTGGCCCATCGCTGCTACACGGTAAAGCCACAAATTTGACCCATCGCTGCTACCGAGTTAAGAAACATGATCCCCACAGCTACTGGGTTAACCGTACCTGCCGTGCGCTCTACTACCACAATGAAATAAAACAAATATATACTGCGTTGCACCCCAAGACAATATTTTAAGAGGCGGTGAGTATGGAGATGACCGTAGCCACCTCTCCCGCCAGTGACATCACCGGCAGTGTGGTGAGAGGCCTATCCTGCCTATCTATCCTAAACAAGTGGGTGTTATTCCAGAAAAAACACCCAAGTCTCATCACTTCACACTTATTTATATATTCAAGGGCTGAAAAATATCGGAAACATTAACAAAAAAAATGCTCGGTCAGCACTAAGTTATCCTAACCTTGGATTAAACTTAGATTTTAACGTTACCTCCTGTGAGAGCAAGATAAAAATTGACAGACAAAATAGGTCGATTCCGGCCCTCGCAGTATCATGAGCAGACCTCCAGAATAACACCCGATGGTCTAGGATAAAAAAGTTGGAAAATTTCATTTAGTTGGCGCAACATCTGTGGTCATATGCCGGAGAGAGACAGAAGGGGAAGGAATTAAAGAAGGGAATAGATCCCAGGAGACGGGACACAACCCCCGATTAATACCTGGTACACTGCTGGGTGGACAGGGGCATAGGGTATCGGAAAAGCCTCCCAAATTTTCCCGCTCTGCCCGGGAATCGAACCCAGGCTCTCTCGGTAGTGAGCCGAGTGTGCTAACTGCTAACCACTGCACCACGAAGCCCCCAGGTCTAGGATAAGATACTGGTCATCACTGAGTTATCCTAACCTTGGATTAAACTTATTAACCTTAACCTCCTGTGAGAGCAAAGTAAATATTGACAGGCAAAATATAGGTTCATGCCAGCCTTCGCAGTACCAGGAGCATGTATAACTCTAGAATGACACCCGATGGTCTAGGGTAAGCACATGTGGTCAAGGCAACAACGCTAACCTACATATTCCCCTTAAGAGTTAATAGGTTCACCACCCCGGGTCATCACCACCACATGCATCACCTAAAATCACCACAATCACCATCAATACCACCTCAGAAACACATGAAATCGCAACCATAACGATGAAAACGCATAAAAATCAAGAGAAATAACACTGAAATAAATAAATCTGAAAAATTCGTAAAATTCACCCCGCCCGCTAGACGAGTCACCCTTAAAACACTTCTAGCTCACGTTAACCTTCAATATTTCCCTTCCCTTTCCTTTCCTTCCCTCCCCTTTCCTTCCCTTCCCTCTCCTTCCTTCCCTTCCCTCTCCTTCCTTCCCTTCCTTCCTCTCCTTCCTCCTTCCCTTCCCTTCACCCCATATCTGCAATAATACAACACAAATACACCCTAATCCTTAATACAGGAGTACCCAGGCATCTTACACTGGTCAAAACTCACGGATATAAGGTCACGTATGGTTCGCTCCCATCCGCCGGTTACGCCCTTATGACCTCACCGCTAAACGCCCATAATTCAATATCTAAGACACTCACACCTCATTTGACCCCATACATTAGGTCATTCAGCTTAGTTCTCCCTCTCATAGTGTTCAAAGTTCTTAGGTGTCATTGATAACTGAGATAATACGTCACATCCGCCGGTTACGCCCTTATGACCTCACCGCTAAACGCCCATAATTCAATATCTAAGACCCTCACACCTCATTTGACCCCATACATTAGGTCATTCAGCTTAGTTCTCCCTCTCATAGTGTTCAAAGTTCTTAGGTGTTATTGATAACTGAGATAATACGTCACATATGGTTCGCTCCATCCGCCAGTTACGCCCTTATGACCTCACCGCTAAACGCCCATAATTCAATATTTAAGACCCTCACACCTCATTTGACCCCATACATTAGGTCATTCATCTCAGTTCTCCCTATCATAGTGCCCGAAGGTCTTAGAGGTCATTAATAACTAAGGTCATATATGGAGCCGGACACCCCAAGCCAGTTATATACGTGACCTTTCTGACCTTACCGGCTTATATCCCGCTCTCCAACTTCACACACAGGAATGCAATGCACGTGTCGCCCTGCCCCTCAAGCCCCGTGCCGCCACGTGCTCTACTTTACCGGAAATCAGTAAAAAACGATGAACTTCTGCACGACCACGGCGGCCATTTAAATCCACTTCTCCCCCACCGATACATTTTCCCTATTTCCACCTATTACAAGCCTTCATTCACTGCCCTCACCCGCCCAAAACAATCACGAGGGACTATTTACCGTTTCCAGATGCATGGCTCCCTCGGCAACAGGATAATTCGCCTCAAAAAACACAAAAATAACACACCAGCCTCCTCCCTTCACGGCTGGGGCCGGGTGTGTACGATAAATGCCTCCTCGGGGAAATAAGTCGCGATACTACCCACTACACATGTCCAATGGGGTAAAGACAGCAAAAAACGTCTATATTTGCCTTGATTTATGTCTCTTTAACCACCTGTGATCTATATATAAGCGTTGAGATTGCCCAAACCAGGAGTGAGTATCAGCTCAGAGCAGTTCCTCCTATGTAATCTCCTATGTGTTTGTTTTAAAGCCTTCTACTGATTTTAAGTGTTTATCTGATGTATTTGCAGTGTATTGAAGTCGCAAAGGGACAGTTAAACGATAGCAGTGAGTGATATATTGAAAATTAAGGATGTTTCAAGCCCCCTTTGCGAGCTATTTTTCGGCTGCGAGCTGATTCCTGCCAGCTCAATAGATTCTTGTACTTGAATTAAATGACCCTGGAACTGTCTTTTCCGCTCCAATAACTAGATTTATTTAGAGATAGGGTCGAAATGTTTAATTAATAGGGCTTTTTTTGCAGTGCTTAGGTATATTATCGCTGACATAAATAGTTTTAGTTTAACCTCGGAAACATTAATTACTCTATTTAACTGCCCCTTTGCCCTTTAATCGCGTGTTCTGTCATTAGTAAACCCCAATTAAGTCCTGCCGGGGCCTTAATAACAGCGGTAAGGCCTTGGAATCATTAGTATTCGTTATTAATGGGTTGGTCTGGGTCTGGGTCTCGGCACATGTTGTGAACGAAACTGCAGAAAGTATAAAATCCTATCACTCTTCAGCACGGGCTTACAATATGATGTAATGAGCTTATATGTGGGAATAATGGCTTCAGGGAGTTCTTAATACACTTAGTAGTCTCCCTTACGTGAAGCATGGAGGGAGGGAGGGAGGGAGAGGGAGATAGAGGGAGGGAGGAAGGGAAATGAATCACGTATTAATTAGATCTTAAAGCCATTGGTTACAACGTTTCTTCCTGTATAAACTGGTAATTATATCGCTTTTTCTCTTTAATTAAACCTAAAACCGTGTAAATAATGGCTTTGAAATATTTAATAAGGGAAGATGGACGTTGGAACAGGAAAACTCATTGTTGTACCTCAAAACTAATAATTGTTCCAACCTTTACATAGATTTACATAGAAAATCAGACCACACAGACCCCATGGTCCAGACTTGGTGGTCTGTCCTTAAACCTAAGTGATTTTACATTAATCAGAAGACTCCAAAACGTTGCATTTCTACTCTAGTTGATATTAAGTTGAAGGATATATGCTGAAATGCTATCTTATGCTATCAAGCTGATTTAAGCTTACGGTCACATGCTGACTTCATGATGCATGCTGACTTGAAATAAAGGTCACAATATGCAGTAAGTTGAGTTCAATGACGGCATTGTTCACTTGTATATCTCCTATGCTGAGCCTATAAAAAGTCAGCATTGAAAGAGATAGCCATGCTGACTCGATCTTATGCAAGCTGATTTAAACTTATGGCCATGCTGACTCATATGCTAATCTTAACTTAAATCCATGTTGAACTCCGAACTCAGCATATCAAGAAAACGATCATGCTGTCATATATAGACCACCATGCTGAGCTCAGAGTGGCTCTACAGACTGAAATCAGTAACTCTTTAATGCATGCTGAGTTCAAAATAGGATCAGCATTGAGAAACAGCTAGGCGCCATTCTGAGTGAGCATTGCTGACTTAATTGTTCATAATTAAACCCCTATTAATAGTAGTAGTATACAGTAGTAATAGTAGTAGTAGTAGTAGTAGTAGTAGTAGTAGTAGTAGTAGTAGTAGTAGTAGTAGTAGTAGTAGTAGTAGTAGTAGTAGTAGTAGTAGTAGTAGTAGTAGTAGTAGTAGTAGTAGCAGTAGTAGTAGTAGTAGTAGTATGCTGAGCTCAGAAAAGGTCATAGGCTGAGTTGAATTAAGCATATCGCTACAAAAAAGCTTCCTGTACCGACATGCTGAGTTGGGCGAGCCAGCTAGGCCATGCTGACTTCAGACCATGCCGACTTAAAGAAATTCTGGGCCATGCTGAATTTGCTGAGCTTGGCTCCATATGTTTCACGAATGTAGACAGATCAATATTGTTTATGATCGATGACACTTTGCGTACGAGGAACAAATTAAGGCGTAAAACTCAAATGTAGACAAGTAAATTCAGACTGAACCAAATTTTTCTTCACCAATTAACGTTGTAGTGCGAGAATGGAATAAGCTCCCTGCCTTCCTTCAGTGGTCACACGATTGATCTCCTTTAAAAACAAGCTCGGCCGTCACTTCCTTCAACTCAATATATTAACTAGAGTTGAAATGCAACGTTATGGAGCCATCGGATTAATGTAGAATCACTTAGTTTAAGGACAGGCCACTTAGTCTGGACCCTGGGGTCTGATTTTCTATGTAAATCTGTAAATTAAAACCTATCCGAGAGCTATGACGTAATGTTTAAACCTCCGCGTACCCAATCAGCTGTTTTAATCAGCTGATCGGTCACCTCAGCACACTACTGATATATTGTTTCCGGAGTCACCAAACCCGTACAGAACATGTTTATTGCATGACTTGACCTGTGACCTACCATACCGAGACACGGGGATGAATGAGATTCTCTAATATATAGACTTACGAGAAAATAACGTTTTTTTTTCCCTCAGAATGGCAACACCCCCGCCAATGGACTCGATCGCTCGCCATATATAATTCTTCCGCCTCGTCATTTTACTTTTTTTTTTCAGCTTTCTCGTCCCCTGCATGCATGATATTTAATGCTATACTTAACGGCAACATCAATAAGGGCTGATATCGAATTAAGCCGTGCTGGGAAGAGAGAGAGAGAGAGAGAGAGAGAGAGAGAGAGAGAGAGAGAGAGAGAGAGAGAGAGAGAGAGATGCTGACTTTAAATGCCGACTTCATAAATGCTGACTGATTCTGGGCCATGAGTTTATTGACCTTATAACACAAATGCATGCTGACTTGAGGTACGTGTTGGCCGATCGACATCAAGGCTACTCAGCACTCAGCATAAAACTGATTTTCACTGCTGAACTAATTAACTATAAGAGATGAAGAACCCTTAGAATATATATCATTCTAGATCTCTTCCTTTCCTCTATGAAACACATAGGAATGTATAACTATCTCCTATAAGTCACCCTAAGGCCCTTGCTCATGGTACAAGATACAGTAATGTCTTTGATAAACTAAAAGATGGACAATTGTAACCTATATGAGTGATAATATATATTGAACAAGCCCTCTTTCCATTATTTTTGCAGTATTAAGGAATATATATCAAGCTGCTAACTCATCCCTTGCTCATGGTGGAAGATTGTGATATGTCTTTGATAAACTAACTCAAAAGATGGACAATTGTGACCTATCCGAGTGATAATATATATTGAACAAGCCCTCTTTCCATTGTCTATATAGTATTAAGGAATATATATCAAGCTGCTAACTCATCCCTTGCTCATGGTGGAAGGTTCAGTAATATGTCTTTGATAAACTAACTCAAAAGATGGACAATTGTGCCTGATATATATATACTGAACAAGCCCTCGATCCATTATCTTTGCAGTATTAAGGAATATATATCAAGCTGCTAACTCATCCCTTGCTCATGGTAGAAGATTCAGTAATATGTCTTTGATAAACTAACTCAAAAGATGGACAATTGTGCCTGATATATATACTGAACAAGCCCTCGATCCATTGTCTATGCAGTATTGAGGAATATATATCAAGCTGCTAACTCATCCCTTGCTCATGGTAGAAGATTCAGTGATATGTATTTAATAAACTAACTCAAAAGATGGACAATTGTGCCTGATATATATACTGAACAAGACCTCGATCCATTGTTTATGCAGTATTGACGGATAGGTATATCAGTTTCCTAACTCACCCCTGGCTCATGGTATCTTCCTAAGGCATTGCTAGACTTGTTTTTATATGCCAAAGATTGAGTACATTAAGACCTTCTCAAAGTCTTACCCAAGAGTTAGTGCTTGATATAAAACTATGCTCATGATAATTAAGGCTTCACAAATGCTGACACTGCCCATGGGAAGACTTAATGTCAGGTAATTATCAAAACTAACACATAATTAATGGTTTTGATCCCCCAGAAAATAAGGTAGCTACTGGGGGGGGGTCTGGAAGAGGCTGATCGAGGGTCTGGGGGCTTGAGCTAGGGGGCTTCAGGTAAGGGAAAATACATATAATTAATAGCTTGGACATCAATAATCTAGACCAACCCTTGCTTATGGTAGCTTTCCAAGGCATCGCTTATAGGCTTTTTATAATATAGCAAAAATAGAGTACCATCAAGGCTTTCTCAGTCCAATTACTCAAGAATTAGTTCAGTGCTTGTTATAATATTGTTTTCTCGGCCAACCCTTGACAAGGCTATTAAAACTGTTCTTGACAATGCTAGTAATTATCTAACATATACTGGAACCCTTACTAATGTTACATAACAAAGTGGAGACTTAATTGCTGGGGATATTTGATTCATAGTTCCATATTAATTCTTTTTGCTCATTGGAAAGGTTAATTAAAATGTTACCGCCAATATTATGCTAACACACTTGCTAGGTTAGGTTAGGTGACCAATTACTGGGGCCTGAGGGTCTTAGGGCTGACGCGGGAAGGGAAAACACTTATATTTAATGTCTTTGACCCCCAGAATAAAGGTCATTGGGAGCTGAGACTGGGGACTTGAGGGGGCTGGGTACATACTGTTTGGGCAGGTAAATCATTCTTCTACATCAATCCTCTGTTATTTTTAAGCTCAAGAACTTTGACTAAAAGCAGCGATGGACCTTCAACTGTAAGGACGTGGCAAATTCTATGAGTCTGAGGCCTTTTCAAGCACTCAAAATCTCTCTTTAAATAGTTTGGGGGAGATAATTCATTCCTTTACATCAAGCGTGTTATTTTTTAAGCTTGAGAACTTTGACTAAAAGCAGTGCTGGACCTTCAACTGTAGAGACATGGCAAATTCTATGTTTGAGGCCTTTTTAAATAGTCAAATCCCTTCTTATATGTTGTTTGAGGAGGTAATTAATTCTCCTATGAACTTACATGGCAAATTCTGAGTGTACGAAGCCTTTCCAAATAGTCAGTCTCTTTAAATACTGTATGGGGAAATAATTGATTCTCCTACATCAACCCTTGCTCAATGTGATGCTTTAAAGCTTGATATCTAGCCAGAACTAAGCTTTCAAGGGTTAAACATGGCAAATTCTGAGTGTACGAAGCCTTTCCAAATAGTCAGTCTCTTTAAATACTGTATGGGGAAATAATTGATTCTCCTACATCAACCCTTGCTCAATGAAGATCTCACTCACTTTAAAATATTCCGCCCCCCAAAATATACATACTGGGATCAGAAATCTATGTGGTTGCAGCTATCCACTGGCTATGAAGGGTAAATTTCACTCACCAAAGGCCGCCGAGTGGCTTAACCCGGTAGCAGGGACGGGCCAAATTTGTGGCTTTACCGTGTAGCAGCGATGGGCCAAATTTGTGCCATGATTTGAACCCCCCAAAATAGATGATACATAAACTTGTCACAAATGCTGATATATATTATTATGAAATGGTTTGCGTGAGTGATGATTTTTTCCCATTTTTCCCGCTTAGAGGGACCATTAAGAAACATGATCCCCGCTGCTACCGGGTTAAAACTACCCACATGCTGTCCAGAAGACCACCTACCAACCCGGACTCTAGATTCTAGGATTAAAGATGAGCTCCGGGAGGGCAGCATGAGCCAATGCAAGATGGCACCACTATAAACACTTGCCTGCACCAGAACGGGCTGGGCCGACCATCAGGCCCCACCGGGAAGAAGCCTTGGGCCAACCATCAGGATCCACTGGGAAGAAGCTTACCGGAGCAATAGGCCATGACGTAAAAAAAAAAAAAAAATAAATAAAAAAAACAAAAAAAAAAAAACATATTTGACAAGGCTTTCAGGGGAGTTACAGACAAGGGTGCTTTTATGACCCTTCCTCTGTACCATCAACCTAAAAAAACATCATTGAGAACCCAATTACTGACCCTTTTAGCCTTGGAAATATACAACAGAAAATACAAGACCCAAACAGTCCCCTCAATAAACAGACATACAACTGAAATTTGTGCCATGATATAACCCCCCAAAATAGATGATGCATAATGTGATCACAAATGCTTTGATATATAGTATGAAATGGTTTGTGTGAGTGATGATTTTTTCTTGCTTAGAGGGACCGTTAAGAAACATGACCCCTACCACCACCACCACTGGGTGAAATATGTTAGGTTGCAAATATTTCCACGAGTCACTACATCATTTGAAGGCTTTCCATATACGCTGTGTTGCTAGTATTTCCAAGGGTGGTTTTACGAGCCTTGACACCGTGACAAGGCTAACGTAACAGCCACCCATGACAGCCTGACCCATACCCTTAACAGCCGTGGGAAATTGCCGTCTCGAGATTCCAAAACAACGCCCGCCAGACTCAACGTCATATGGTGGTGAAGATTTTAACGCAGGTACACAAAGACGCAGAGACGGACACTCAACCCTAAGGTGGAGACGTCGGCCGAAGATGTTGACGTAGCGATCCCAGACGCAGGGACAAACGGTCAACTGTGGGGTCAAACATCAGATATCAACCCATTTTTCAACCTGTACATATCTGCTGCCGAATATGGATGAGGGAAATATATTTTAAACCAATTTATTTTTTTCCTGTTACGTATATTTATTTCATAGAGGTCAGAGTTCACCACCCGTACTGCACGCATGGGTGGGTAAAAGACATGTATATATATAACCGTACGTGTTTGAGGATAATCTCCCTCCATAGTCAGGATTCACACATGACTAGGTTACGTATGGTCATTGTTTAACACTTTCCAACTTTTTTCTAGTTATTTATTGAGGTACAAGCCTAACAGAGGTGTCCCCATATAGGCCTGAACCCCTCTCTGATACCTGGCCTGTACTGCTGCTCTCAAATTATGTCAAACTATATTTTTTAAGGTGAAGGGAGACAGCTCTAGCAGGGAACGGAACCTGACGGAACCTCCCTCGCTAGACGCCGATCCGACAGGCTTGTTAGGGGTCACCTGGAGCACTGGGCGGCAGCTTACAGAATGGGTTAGGTCGTTAGGATACTCAAGCCAGCAGTGTGGGTTAGTGTGCAGCAGAAATGAAATGCGTTCACATGCAAAAGCCATACGTGCTGTTATGGAAGCCAGAGAGAATTGTCATACGTAAGCAGGAGTAGCTGTTATGCGAAATTTTGCCGTAAGCAGCTGGAGTTGTCATGCAGAGAAGCCGTGGGATTAGTTACGAAGGAAGGCGCAGAATGTGTTGATAGGTACGAAAGCCAGAAGCAGAGAGAGAAGTGTAAATCCATGCGGGTTATGCGAGCAGGAGTTAGTATACAGAAGCCATGCCCTGTTACGACAGCAGACGCAGAACGGGGTGTTATGAATAGCAGAAGCAGAGTGAGTTGTTACAAGGGCATGCAGATGTTATGCCAGTCCCAGGAGTGCAGGAGTTGATACCCAGAGCAGCAGAGGTTGTCCTTGGTAGCTGAAATTAAAAGGTTTTGTTAATACTCCTAGTACGGAAGTGTTGTAAGTTATGGACAGCACCAGTAGTAGTAGTAGTAGCTATTGCAGAAGGGGTTGTTAAGTTAAGACAAATCCCTACAGACATTATCATATTACCCCAACATAAATACCCTTCCATCCAGTATCTTAACCTTCAAATACATATCTCCAATACATAATTAAATCTATACACAAGCACCAGTAGGAGTTGTTGCAGGAGAGGTTGTTAGTTACGACACCCCCACTACAGACCTTTCCCCTACATACATCCCCCTCCATTCAGTACTTTAACCTTGAAATAAATACCCCCAATACACAATATATACCCCAATACATTGAATGCACATACACATGCAACTCAGTAACACGCACATTTAAATCCATACCAAGTTCCTTATACGTACTGGGATAGGAAATACCTTATGAAGAAATAACCACAGACTTTGTATATAAATAACCCCAGTGCATAACATTCTTTCCCAACAAAACACCATTCTTAGGATATACATATATAAAACACAGAAGACGAAAATCCCAAATACACATTTTAGTATACATGCAACTCAGTAACTCACACATAAATCCATACCCAAGTTTCTTATACGTGCTGGGATAGGAAATACCTTAACCTAAAGAAACACTAAAGGCTGTATATGTAAAATCATGCGTAGTACCTTATAAGAAATAGCCCCGGCCCTTTACGTAAATACTCTCAGTGCATGACATTTCAATACATGCCAAGTAACTTTCTATCCCCGTACACATGCTGAAAGAGAGATTGTTGTTAATAGCCATAACACACTTCCATACTTATTGATATAGCCTTCATAGATAACATGCACCCTTTCACTACTTTCTGAGCCAGTACACAAGCTGAAAGAAAGAGGATTTTGTTAATTAATAGCCATAGTAGAAAGGCTTTGTAGGAGGTACCCACAGCCACAGAACTTATAAGTAAAATCCTAAGTACAACCTTATAAGTAAAAAAAAACACCACAGACCTTGTAAGTAAATCCCATAGCCTTATACATACAAACATCCAAGTTCATAACATTTCAATACATGCATAATACAAATCATTTAAATATTTTCCTTGGCACATAAACTTCTGCCTATATTTACAAGTTAACCTTCTCCTCCCTCTTATCCTCTTTAATACATAGAATGACATATTTCCTCTACTCCATAAGCTTCTATATATTGATCTGCCTTTATGTATAGAACTCACATCCTCCTCTTCTTCTTCCTCCTCCTTCTCCTCTGCACTGCTTGGCCTGTAAGAAGATGGGATTGTCAGATGTTTCCGACTCTAACATTAACTACTTGCAAAGGCTAAAAAAAGAGATCAATTTGGTTCTAATGAGTGCTTCTGTAGCATTATGGTACAGGGGAAGGGTCACACTACCACCAGGGTCATTAAACTACCCCTGAAAATGCCCACAACTCCTATGAAAGCCTTGTCAAATATATGTTTTCTTAGGGTCATGGTACAGAGGAAGGGTCAGACTACCACCAGGGTCATTCAACTATCCCAGGAAATGCCCACAACTCCTATGAAAGCCTTGTCAAATATGTGTTTTTAGGTTCACGGTACAGAGGAAGGGTCACACTACCATCAGGGTCATAAAACTACCCCTGGAAATGCCCACAACTCCTAGGAAAGCCATGTCAAATATGTTTTCTTAGGGTCATGGTACAGAGGAAAGGTCACACTAACACCAGGGTCATTAAACTACCCCAAGAAATGACAAACTCCTATGAAAGAACTGTCAAATATATGTTTTCGTTGGGTCATGGTACAGAGGAAGGGGCACACTACCACCAGGGTCATAAAACTGCCCCTGGAAATGCCTAAAACTCCTAGGAAAGCCTTGTCAAATATGTGTTTTTAGGTTCACGGTACAGAGGAAGGCTCACATTTTCATATATTATTTTTTCCTTCTTTTTGTAACTTCATTTTCCTTTCCTTTCCTTTCCCTTCCCTTCCCTTGCGTGAAATTCCCCCCAAAACATAAAAATCAGTTATACAACAGAATACAACAGAATAAAAGAGAATACAACAGAATAAAAGATAATACAACAGAATACAACAGAATAAAAGAGAATACAACAGAATACAACAGAATAAAAGAGAATACAACAGAATACAACAGAATAAAAGAGAATACAACAGAATACAACAGAATAAAAGAGAATACAACAGAAAACAACAGAATAAAAGAGAATACAACAGAATACAACAGAATAAAAGAGAATACAACAGAATACAATAGAATAAAAGAGAATACAACAGAACACAACAGAATAAAAGAGAATACAACAGAATACAACAGAATAAAAGAGAATACAACAGAATAAAAGAGAATACAACAGAATACAACAGAATAAAAGAGAATACAACAGAATAAAAGAGAATACAACAGAATAAAAGAGAATACAACAGAATAAAAGAGAATACAACAGAATACAACAGAATAAAAGAGAATACAACAGAATAAAAGATAATACAACAGAATACAACAGAATAAAAGAGAATACAACAGAATAAAAGAGAATACAACAGAATAAAAGATAATACAACAGAATACAACAGAATAAAAGAGAATACAACAAAATACAACAGAATACAACAGAATAAAAGAGAATACAACAGAATACAACAGAATAAAAGAGAATACAACAGAATACAACAGAATAAAAGAGAATACAACAGAATACAACAGAATAAAAGAGAATACAACAGAATACAACAGAATAAAAGAGAATACAACAGAATACAACAGAATAAAAGAGAATACAACAGAATACAACAGAATAAAAGAGAATACAACAGAATACAACAGAATAAAAGAGAATACAACAGAATACAACAGAATAAAAGAGAATACAACAGAATACAACAGAATAAAAGAGAATACAACAGAATACAACAGAATAAAAGATAATACAACAGAATACAACAGAATAAAAGAGAATACAACAGAATACAACAGAATAAAAGAGAATACAACAGAATAAAAGAGAATACAACAGAATACAACAAAATAAAAGAGAATACAACAGAATAAAAGAGAATACAACAGAATACAACAGAATAAAAGAGAATACAACAGAATACAACAGAATAAAAGAGAATACAACAGAATAAAAGATAATACAACAGAATAAAAGAGAATACAACAGAATACAAAAGAATAAAAGATAATACAACAGAATACAACAGAATAAAAGAGAATACAACAGAATACAACAGAATAAAAGATAATACAACAGAATACAACAGAATACAACAGAATAAAAGAGAATACAACAGAATACAACAGAATAAAAGAGAAAACAACAGAATACAACAGAATAAAAGAGAATACAACAGAATACAACAGAATAAAAGATAATACAACAGAATACAACAGAATAAAAGAGAATACAACAGAATACAACAGATATAAAAGAGAATACAACAGAATACAACAGAATAAAAGATAATACAACAGAATACAACAGAATAAAAGAGAATACAACAGAATAAAAGAGAATACAACAGAATACAACAGAATAAAAGAGAATACAACAGAATACAACAGAATAAAAGAGAATACAACAGAATAAAAGATAATACAACAGAATACAACAGAATAAAAGAGAATACAACAGATTACAACATAATACAACAGAATAAAAGATAATACAACAGAATACAACAGAATAAAAGAGAATACAACAGAATACAACAGAATAAAAGATAATACAACAGAATACAACAGAATAAAAGAGAATACAACAGAATACAACAGAATAAAAGAGAATACAACAGAATACAACAGAATAAAAGAGAATACAACAGAATAAAAGAGAATACAACAGAATACAACAGAATAAAAGAGAATACAACAGAATACAACAGAATAAAAGAGAATACAACAGAATACAACAGAATAAAAGAGAATACAACAGAATACAACAGAATAAAAGAGAATACAACAGAATAAAAGATAATACAACAGAATACAACAGAATAAAAGATAATACAACAGAATACAACAGAATAAAAGAGAATACAACAGAATACAACAGAATAAAAGAGAATACAACAGAATACAACAGAATAAAAGAGAATACAACAGAATAAAAGATAATACAACAGAATAAAAGAGAATACAACAAAATACAACAGAATAAAAGAGAATACAACAGAAAACAACAGAATAAAAGCGAATACAACAGAATACAACAGAATAAAAGAGAATACAACAGAATACAACAGAATAAAAGAGAATACAACAGAATACAACAGAATAAAAGATAATACAACAGAATAAAAGAGAATACAACAGAATACAACAGAATAAAAGATAATACAACAGAATACAACAGAATAAAAGAGAATACAACAGAATACAACAGAATAAAAGAGAATACAACAGAATACAACAGAATAAAAGATAATACAACAGAATAAAAGAGAATACAACAGAATACAACAGAATACAACAGAATAAAAGAGAATACAACAGAATACAACAGAATAAAAGAGAATACAACAGAATACAACAGAATAAAAGATAATACAACAGAATACAACAGAATAAAAGATAATACAACAGAATACAACAGAATAAAAGAGAATACAACAGAATACAACAGAATAAAAGAGAATACAACAGAATAAAAGAGAAAACAACAGAATACAACAGAATAAAAGATAATACAACAGAATACAACAGAATAAAAGAGAATACAACAGAATAAAAGAGAATACAACAGAATACAACAGAATAAAAGAGAATACAACAGAATACAACAGAATAAAAGATAATACAACAGAATACAACAGAATAAAAGAGAATACAACAGAATAAAAGATAATACAACAGAATAAAAGAGAATACAACAGAATACAACAGAATAAAAGATAATACAACAGAATACAACAGAATAAAAGAGAATACAACAGAATACAACAGAAGAAAAGAGAATACAACAGAATACAACAGAATAAAAGAGAATACAACTGAATACAACAGAATAAAAGAGAATACAACAGAATAAAAGATAATACAACAGAATAAAAGAGAATACAACAGAATACAACAGAATACAACAGAATAAAAGAGAATACAACAGAATAAAAGAGAATACAACAGAATAAAAGAGAATACAACAGAATACAACAGAATAAAAGAGAATACAACAGAATAAAAGAGAATACAACAGAATAAAAGATAATACAACAGAATACAACAGAATAAAAGAGAATACAACAGAATAAAAGAGAATACAACAGAATAAAAGATAATACAACAGAATAAAAGAGAATACAACAGAATACAACAGAATAAAAGATAATACAACAGAATAAAAGAGAATACAACAGAATACAACAGAATAAAAGAGAATACAACAGAATAAAAGATAATACAACAGAATAAAAGAGAATACAACAGAATACAACAGAATAAAAGAGAATACAACAGAATACAACAGAATAAAAGAGAATACAACAGAATAAAAGAGAATACAACAGAATAAAAGATAATACAACAGAATACAACAGAATAAAAGAGAATACAACAGAATACAACAGAATAAAAGATAATACAACAGAATACAACAGAATAAAAGAGAATACAACAGAATACAACAGAATAAAAGAGAATACAACAGAATAAAAGAGAATACAACAGAATAAAAGATAATACAACAGAATACAACAGAATAAAAGATAATACAACAGAATACAACAGAATAAAAGAGAATACAACAGAATACAACAGAATAAAAGATAATACAACAGAATACAACAGAATAAAAGAGAATACAACAGAATACAACAGAATAAAAGATAATACAACAGAATACAACAGAATAAAAGAGAATACAACAGAATACAACAGAATAAAAGATAATACAACAGAATAAAAGAGAATACAACAGAATACAACAGAATAAAAGAGAATACAACAGAATAAAAGAGAATACAACAGAATACAACAGAATAAAAGAGAATACAACAGAATAAAAGAGAATACAACAGAATACAACAGAATAAAAGAGAATACAACAGAATAAAAGATAATACAACAGAATAAAAGAGAATACAACAGAATACAACAGAATACAACAGAATAAAAGAGAATACAACAGAATAAAAGAGAATACAACAGAATACAACAGAATAAAAGAGAATACAACAGAATAAAAGAGAATACAACAGAATACAACAGAATACAACAGAATAAAAGATAATACAACAGAATACAACAGAATAAAAGAGAATACAACAGAATACAACAGAATAAAAGATAATACAACAGAATAAAAGAGAATACAACAGAATACAACAGAATACAACAGAATAAAAGAGAATACAACAGAATAAAAGAGAATACAACAGAATACAACAGAATAAAAGAGAATACAACAGAATACAACAGAATAAAAGAGAATACAACAGAATAAAAGAAAATACAACAGAATAAAAGAGAATACAACAGAATACAACAGAATAAAAGAGAATACAACAGAATAAAAGAGAATACAACAGAATACAACAGAATACAACAGAATAAAAGAGAATACAACAGAATACAACAGAATAAAAGATAATACAACAGAATACAACAGAATAAAAGAGAATACAACAGAATACAACAGAATAAAAGATAATACAACAGAATACAACAGAATAAAAGAGAATACAACAGAATAAAAGAGAATACAACAGAATAAAAGATAATACAACAGAATAAAAGATAATACAAGATAATACAACAGAATACAACAGAATAAAAGATAATACAACAGAATAAAAGAGAATACAACAGAATACAACAGAATACAACAGAATAAAAGAGAATACAACAGAATACAACAGAATAAAAGAGAATACAACAGAATACAACAGAATAAAAGAGAATACAACAGAATACAACAGAATAAAAGAGAATACAACAGAATACAACAGAATAAAAGAGAATACAACAGAATACAACAGAATAAAAGAGAATACAACAGAATACAACAGAATAAAAGAGAATACAACAGAATACAACAGAATAAAAGAGAATACAACAGAATAAAAGAGAATACAACAGAATACAACAGAATAAAAGAGAATACAACAGAATAAAAGATAATACAACAGAATAAAAGAGAATACAACAGAATAAAAGAGAATACAACAGAATACAACAGAATAAAAGAGAATACAACAGAATAAAAGATAATACAACAGAATACAACAGAATAAAAGAGAATACAACAGAATAAAAGAGAATACAACAGAATACAACAGAATAAAAGATAATACAACAGAATACAACAGAATAAAAGAGAATACAACAGAATACAACAGAATAAAAGAGAATACAACAGAATACAACAGAATAAAAGATAATACAACAGAATACAACAGAATAAAAGAGAATAAAACAGAATACAACAGAATAAAAGATAATACAACAGAATACAACAGAATAAAAGAGAATACAACAGAATACAACAGAATAAAAGAGAATACAACAGAATAAAAGAGAATACAAAAGAATAAAAGATAATACAACATAATAAAAGATAATACAACAGAATACAACAGAATAAAAGAGAATACAACAGAATAAAAGATAATACAACAGAATACAACAGAATAAAAGAGAATACAACAGAATAAAAGAGAATACAACAGAATACAACAGAATAAAAGAGAATACAACAGAATACAACAGAATAAAAGAGAATACAACAGAATACAACAGAATAAAAGAGAATACAACAGAATACAACAGAATACAACAGAATAAAAGAGAATACAACAGAATAAAAGAGAATACAACAGAATACAACAGAATAAAAGATAATACAACAGAATACAACAGAATAAAAGAGAATACAACAGAATACAACAGAATAAAAGAGAATACAACAGAATACAACAGAATAAAAGAGAATACAACAGAATACAACAGAATAAAGGAGAATACAACAGAATAAAAGATAATACAACAGAATAAAAGAGAATACAACAGAATACAACAGAATAAAAGAGAATACAACAGAATACAACAGAATAAAAGAGAATACAACAGAATAAAAGATAATACAACAGAATACAACAGAATACAACAGAATAAAAGAGAATACAACAGAATACAACAGAATAAAAGAGAATACAACAGAATAAAAGATAATACAACAGAATACAAATAGAATAAAAGAGAGAATAGAATAAAAGAGAATAAAACAGAATACAAATGAATACAACAGAATAAAAGAGAATACAACAGAATACAACAGAATAAAAGAGAATACAACAGAATACAACAGAATAAAAGAGAATACAACAGAATAAAAGATAATACAACAGAATACAACAGAATAAAAGAGAATACAACAGAATACAACAGAATAAAAGAGAATACAACAGAATACAACAGAATAAAAGAGAATACAACAGAATAAAAGATAATACAACAGAATACAACAGAATAAAAGAGAATACAAATGAATACAACAGAATAAAAGAGAATACAACAGAATACAACAGAATAAAAGAGAATACAACAGAATACAACAGAATAAAAGAGAATACAACAGAATAAGAGAATACAACAGAATAAAAGAGAATACAACAGAATAAAAGATAATACAACAGAATACAACAGAATAAAAGAGAATACAACAGAATACAACAGAATAAAAGAGAATACAACAGAATAAAAGAGAATACAACAGAATAAAAGAGAATACAACAGAATACAACAGAATAAAAGAGAATACAACAGAATAACAGAATACAACAGAATACAACAGAATACAACAGAATAAAACAGAATACAACATAATACAACAGAATAAAAGAGAATACAACAGAATACAACAAAATACAACAGAATAAAAGAGAATACAACAGAATACAACAGAATAAAAGAGAATACAACAGAATAAAAGAGAATACAACAGAATACAACAGAATAAAAGAGAATACAACAGAATACAACAGAATAAAAGATAATACAACAGAATACAACAGAATAAAAGAGAATACAACAGAATAAAAGATAATACAACAGAATACAACAGAATAAAAGAGAATACAACAGAATACAACAGAATAAAAGAGAATACAACAGAATAAAAGAGAATACAACAGAATAAAAGATAATACAAGATAATACAACAGAATACAACAGAATAAAAGATAATACAACAGAATACAACAGAATAAAAGAGAATACAACAGAATACAACAGAATAAAAGAGAATACAACAGAATACAACAGAATAAAAGATAATACAACAGAATACAACAGAATAAAAGAGAATACAACAGAATACAACAGAATAAAAGATAATACAACAGAATACAACAGAATAAAAGAGAATACAACAGAATAAAAGATAATACAACAGAATACAACAGAATAAAAGAGAATACAACAGAATAAAAGAGAATACAACAGAATAAAAGAGAATACAACAGAATAAAAGATAATACAAGATAATACAACAGAATACAACAGAATAAAAGATAATACAACAGAATACAACAGAATAAAAGAGAATACAACAGAATACAACAGAATACAACAGAATAAAAGAGAATACAACAGAATACAACAGAATAAAAGATAATACAACAGAATACAACAGAATAAAAGAGAATACAACAGAATACAACAGAATAAAAGAGAATACAACAGAATACAACAGAATAAAAGAGAATACAACAGAATAAAAGAGAATACAACAGAATACAACAGAATAAAAGAGAATACAACAGAATACAACAGAATACAACAGAATAAAAGAGAATACAACAGAATAAAAGAGAATACAACAGAATACAACAGAATAAAAGAGAATACAACAGAATACAACAGAATAAAAGAGAATACAACAGAATAAAAGAGAATACAACAGAATACAACAGAATAAAAGATAATACAACAGAATACAACAGAATAAAAGAGAATACAACAGAATACAACAGAATAAAAGAGAATACAACAGAATAAAAGATAATACAACAGAATACAACAGAATAAAAGAGAATACAACAGAATAAAAGAGAATACAAAAGAATACAACAGAATAAAAGAGAATACAACAGAATACAACAGAATAAAAGAGAATACAACAGAATAAAAGATAATACAACAGAATACAACAGAATAAAAGAGAATACAACAGAATACAACAGAATAAAAGAGAATACAACAGAATACAACAGAATAAAAGAGAATACAACAGAATAAAAGATAATACAACAGAATACAACAGAATAAAAGAGAATACAACAGAATAAAAGAGAATACAACAGAATACAACAGAATAAAAGAGAATACAACAGAATACAACAGAATACAACAGAATAAAAGAGAATACAACAGAATAAAAGATAATACAACAGAATACAACAGAATAAAAGAGAATACAACAGAATAAAAGATAATACAACAGAATACAACAGAATAAAAGAGAATACAACAGAATAAAAGAGAATACAACAGAATACAACAGAATAAAAGAGAATACAACAGAATACAACAGAATACAACAGAATAAAAGAGAATACAACAGAATACAACAGAATAAAAGAGAATACAACAGAATAAAAGAGAATACAACAGAATACAACAGAATAAAAGAGAATACAACAGAATACAACAGAATAAAAGAGAATACAACAGAATACAACAGAATAAAAGAGAATACAACAGAATACAACAGAATAAAAGAGAGAATACAACAGAATACAACAGAATAAAAGAGAATACAACAGAATACAACAGAATAAAAGATAATACAACAGAATACAACAGAATAAAAGAGAATACAACAGAATACAACAGAATAAAAGAGAATACAACAGAATAAAAGAGAATACAACAGAATAAAAGATAATACAACAGAATACAACAGAATAAAAGAGAATACAACAGAATACAACAGAATAAAAGAGAATACAACAGAATACAACAGAATAAAAGAGAATACAACAGAATACAACAGAATAAAAGAGAATACAACAGAATACAACAGAATAAAAGAGAATACAACAGAATAAAAGAGAATACAACAGAATACAACAGAATAAAAGAGAATACAACAGAATACAACAGAATAAAAGAGAATACAACAGAATACAACAGAATAAAAGAGAATACAACAGAATACAACAGAATAAAAGAGAATACAACAGAATACAACAGAATAAAAGAGAATACAACAGAATAAAAGAGAATACAACAGAATAAAAGAGAATACAACAGAATAAAAGAGAATACAACAGAATACAACAGAATAAAAGAGAATAAAACAGAATACAACAGAATAAAAGAGAATACAACAGAATACAACAGAATAAAAGAGAATACAACAGAATACAACAGAATAAAAGAGAATACAACAGAATACAACAGAATAAAAGAGAATACAACAGAATACAACAGAATAAAAGAGAATACAACAGAATACAAATAGAATAAAAAGAGAATACAACAGAATAAAAGAGAATACAACAGAATACAACAGAATAAAAGAGAATACAACAGAATAAAAGATAATACAACAGAATACAACAGAATAAAAGAGAATACAACAGAATACAACAGAATAAAAGAGAATACAACAGAATACAACAGAATAAAAGAGAATACAACAGAATAAAAGATAATACAACAGAATACAACAGAATAAAAGAGAATACAACAGAATACAACAGAATAAAAGAGAATACAACAGAATACAACAGAATAAAAGAGAATACAACAGAATACAACAGAATAAAAGAGAATACAACAGAATAAAAGATAATACAACAGAATAAAAGAGAATACAACAGAATACAACAGAATAAAAGAGAATACAACAGAATAAAAGAGAATACAACAGAATAAAAGAGAATACAACAGAATACAACAGAATAAAAGAGAATACAACAGAATACAACAGAATAAAAGAGAATACAACAGAATACAACAGAATAAAAGAGAATACAACAGAATAAAAGAGAATACAACAGAATAAAAGAGAATACAACAGAATACAACAGAATAAAAGAGAATACAACAGAATACAACAGAATAAAAGAGAATACAACAGAATACAACAGAATAAAAGAGAATACAACAGAATAAAAGATAATACAACAGAATACAACAGAATACAACAGAATAAAAGAGAATACAACAGAATACAACAGAATAAAAGAGAATACAACAGAATACAGAATAAAAGAGAATACAACAGAATAAAAGAGAATACAACAGAATACAACAGAATAAAAGAGAATACAACAGAATAAAAGAGAATACAACAGAATACAACATAATAAAAGTTAATACAACAGAATACAACAGAATAAAAGAGAATACAACAGAATACAACAGAATAAAAGAGAATACAACAGAATAAAAGAGAATACAACAGAATAAAAGAGAATACAACAGAATACAACAGAATAAAAGAGAATACAACAGAATACAACAGAATAAAAGAGAATACAACAGAATACAACAGAATAAAAGAGAATACAACAGAATACAGCAGAATAAAAGAGAATACAACAGAATAAAACGGAATACAACAGAATACAACAGAATAAAAGAGAATACAACAGAATACAACAGAATAAAAGAGAATACAACAGAATAATAGAATACAACAGAATACAACAGAATAAAAGAGAATACAACAGAATACAACAGAATAAAAGAGAATACAACAGAATACAACAGAATAAAAGAGAATACAACAGAATACAACAGAATAAAAGAGAATACAACAGAATAAAAGAGAATACAACAGAATACAACAGAATAAAAGAGAATACAACAGAATACAACAGAATAAAAGAGAATACAACAGAATACAACAGAATAAAAGAGAATACAACAGAATACAACAGAATAAAAGAGAATACAACAGAATAAAAGAGAATACAACAGAATACAACAGAATAAAAGATAATACAACAGAATACAACAGAATAAAAGAGAATACAACAGAATACAATAGAATAAAAGATAATACAACAGAATACAACAGAATAAAAGAGAATACAACAGAATACAACAGAATAAAAGAGAATACAACAGAATAAAAGAGAATACAACAGAATAAAAGAGAATACAACAGAATACAACAGAATAAAAGAGAATACAACAGAATACAACAGAATAAAAGAGAATACAACAGAATACAACAGAATAAAAGAGAATACAACAGAATAAAAGAGAATACAACAGAATACAACAGAATAAAAGAGAATACAACAGAATAAAATAGAATAAAAGAGAATACAACAGAATACAACAGAATAAAAGAGAATACAACAGAATAAAACAGAATACAAGAGAATACAAGAGAATACAACAGAATACAACAGAATAAAAGAGAATACAACAGACTAAAAGAGAATACAACAGAATAAAAGATAATACAAGATAATACAACAGAATACAACAGAATAAAAGAGAATACAACAGAATACAACAGAATAAAAGAGAATACAACAGAATACAACAGAATAAAAGAGAATACAACAGAATACAACAGAATAAAAGAGAATACAACAGAATACAACAGAATAAAAGAGAATACAACAGAATACAACAGAATAAAAGAGAATACAACAGAATACAACAGAATAAAAGAGAATACAACAGAATACAACAGAATAAAAGAGAATACAACAGAATAAAAGAGAATACAAATGAATACAACAGAATACAACAGAATAAAAGAGAATACAACAGAATAAAAGAGAATACAACAGAATAAAAGATAATACAACAGAATACAACAGAATAAAAGAGAATACAACAGAATAAAAGAGAATACAACAGAATACAACAGAATAAAAGATAATACAACAGAATACAACAGAATAAAAGAGAATACAACAGAATACAACAGAATAAAAGAGAATACAACAGAATAAAAGATAATACAACAGAATACAACAGAATAAAAGAGAATACAACAGAATAAAAGAGAATACAACAGAATACAACAGAATAAAAGAGAATACAACAGAATAAAAGATAATACAACAGAATACAACAGAATAAAAGAGAATACAACAGAATACAACAGAATAAAAGAGAATACAACAGAATACAACAGAATAAAAGAGAATACAACAGAATAAAAGATAATACAACAGAATACAACAGAATAAAAGAGAATACAACAGAATAAAAGAGAATACAACAGAATACAACAGAATAAAAGAGAATACAACAGAATACAACAGAATACAACAGAATAAAAGAGAATACAACAGAATAAAAGATAATACAACAGAATACAACAGAATAAAAGAGAATACAACAGAATACAAAAGAATAAAAGATAATACAACAGAATACAACAGAATAAAAGAGAATACAACAGAATACAACAGAATAAAAGAGAATACAACAGAATAAAAGAGAATACAACAGAATACAACAGAATAAAAGAGAATACAACAGAATACAACAGAATAAAAGAGAATACAACAGAATACAACAGAATAAAAGAGAATACAACAGAATAAAAGAGAATACAACAGAATAAAAGATAATACAACAGAATACAACAGAATAAAAGAGAATACAACAGAATACAACAGAATAAAAGAGAATACAACAGAATAAAAGATAATACAACAGAATACAACAGAATAAAAGAGAATACAACAGAATACAACAGAATAAAAGAGAATACAACAGAATACAACAGAATAAAAGAGAATACAACAGAATACAACAGAATAAAAGAGAATACAACAGAATAAAAGATAATACAACAGAATACAACAGAATAAAAGAGAATACAACAGAATACAACAGAATAAAAGAGAATACAACAGAATACAACAGAATAAAAGAGAATACAACAGAATACAACAGAATAAAAGAGAATACAACAGAATAAAAGAGAATACAACAGAATACAACAGAATAAAAGATAATACAACAGAATACAACAGAATAAAAGAGAATACAACAGAATACAACAGAATAAAAGATAATACAACAGAATACAACAGAATAAAAGAGAATACAACAGAATAAAAGAGAATACAACAGAATACAACAGAATAAAAGAGAATACAACAGAATAAAAGAGAATACAACAGAATACAACAGAATACAACAGAATAAAAGAGAATACAACAGAATACAACAGAATAAAAGAGAATACAACAGAATACAACAGAATAAAAGAGAATACAACAGAATACAAGAGAATACAACAGAATAAAAGAGAATACAACAGAATACAACAGAATAAAAGATAATACAACAGAATACAACAGAATAAAAGAGAATACAACAGAATACAACAGAATAAAAGAGAATACAACAGAATAAAAGAGAATACAACAGAATAAAAGATAATACAACAGAATACAACAGAATAAAAGAGAATACAACAGAATAAAAGAGAATACAACAGAATAAAAGATAATACAACAGAATACAACAGAATAAAAGATAATACAACAGAATACAACAGAATAAAAGAGAATACAACAGAATACAACAGAATAAAAGAGAATACAACAGAATACAACAGAATAAAAGATAATACAACAGAATAAAAGAGAATACAACAGAATAAATGAGAATACAACAGAATACAACAGAATAAAAGAGAATACAACAGAATACAACAGAATACAACAGAATAAAAGAGAATACAACAGAATACAACAGAATAAAAGAGAATACAACAGAATACAACAGAATAAAAGAGAATACAACAGAATAAAAGAGAATACAACAGAATACAACAGAATAAAAGATAATACAACAGAATACAACAGAATAAAAGAGAATACAACAGAATAAAAGAGAATACAACAGAATACAACAGAATAAAAGAGAATACAACAGAATAAAAGAGAATACAACAGAATAAAAGATAATACAACAGAATAAAAGAGAATACAACAGAATAATAGAGAATACAACAGAATACAACAGAATAAAAGAGAATACAACAGAATACAACAGAATAAAAGAGAATACAACAGAATAAAAGAGAATACAACAGAATAAAAGATAATACAACAGAATACAACAGAATAAAAGAGAATACAACAGAATAAAAGAGAATACAACAGAATACAACAGAATAAAAGAGAATACAACAGAATAAAAGATAATACAACAGAATACAACAGAATAAAAGAGAATACAACAGAATAAAAGAGAATACAACAGAATACAACAGAATAAAAGAGAATACAACAGAATACAACAGAATAAAAGATAATACAACAGAATACAACAGAATAAAAGAGAATGCAACAGAATACAACAGAATAAAAGAGAATACAACAGAATACAACAGAATAAAAGAGAATACAACAGAATACAACAGAATAAAAGAGAATACAACAGAATAAAAGAGAATACAACAGAATACAACAGAATACAACAGAATAAAAGAGAATACAACAGAATACAACAGAATAAAAGAGAATACAACAGAATACAACAGAATAAAAGAGAATACAACAGAATACAACAGAATAAAAGAGAATACAACAGAATACAACAGAATAAAAGAGAATACAACAGAATAAAAGAGAATACAACAGAATACAACAGAATAAAAGAGAATACAACAGAATAAAAGATAATACAACAGAATACAACAGAATAAAAGAGAATACAACAGAATACAACAGAATAAAAGATAATACAACAGAATACAACAGAATAAAAGAGAATACAACAGAATACAACAGAATAAAAGAGAATACAACAGAATACAACAGAATAAAAGAGAATACAACAGAATACAACAGAATAAAAGAGAATACAACAGAATACAACAGAATAAAAGAGAATACAACAGAATACAACAGAATAAAAGATAATACAACAGAATACAACAGAATAAAAGAGAATACAACAGAATACAACAGAATAAAAGAGAATACAACAGAATAAAAGATAATACAACAGAATACAACAGAATAAAAGAGAATACAACAGAATACAACAGAATAAAAGAGAATACAACAGAATAAAAGAGAATACAACAAAATACAACAGAATAAAAGAGAATACAACAGAATACAACAGAATAAAAGAGAATACAACAGAATAAAAGAGAATACAACAGAATACAACAGAATAAAAGATAATACAACAGAATACAACAGAATATAAGAGAATACAACAGAATAAAAGAGAATACAACAGAATACAACAGAATAAAAGATAATACAACAGAATACAACAGAATAAAAGAGAATACAACAGAATAAAAGAGAATACAACAGAATAAAAGATAATACAACAGAATACAACAGAATACAAGATAATACAACAGAATAAAAGAGAATACAACAGAATACAACAGAATAAAAGAGAATACAACAGAATAAAAGATAATACAACAGAATACAACAGAATAAAAGAGAATACAACAGAATACAACAGAATAAAAGATAATACAACAGAATAAAAGAGAATACAACAGAATACAACAGAATAAAAGATAATACAACAGAATACAACAGAATAAAAGAGAATACAACAGAATAAAAGAGAATAGGATAGGTAGGGAAGGGATGGAAAGGAAGGCATGGGAAGGGATGGGATGGGAAGAAATGGAGTATGATATTCCCAAACACACACACACACACACACATATACACTCACTCACACACCCAGATACATACATATTCAAAGTGTGTGTGTGTGTGTGTGTGTGTGTGTGTGTGTGTGTGTGTGTGTGTTATGCTCCTGAGACTTCCATATAGTTGTGTGTCACTTTCATGAGGTGCTTTTCCTACTAGTGTTTTTAGGGCGAGTCCATTCAAGGCACCTGTGTACCACCCCATACAAGCTCGAAGTCTTGACAAATGTGTGTTTCTTTAGCTTCATGGTACAGAGGAAGGGTCACACTACCACCAGGGTCATAAACTACCCAAGGAGATGCCCCAAACTCCTATGAAAGTCTTGACAAATGTGTGTTTCTTTAGGTTCATGGTACAGAGGAAGGGTCACACTACCTCCAGGGTCATAAAACTACCCAAGGAGATGCCCCAAACTCCTATGAAAGTCTTGACAAATGTGTGTTTTTTAGCTTCATGGTACAGAGGAAGGGTCACACTACCTCCAGGGTCATAAACTACCCCAGGAAATGCCCACAACTCCTACGAAAGCCTTGTCAAATATGTGTTCTTGGGGCGAAATGTCTCATAATACGACCCTAAGAGCCACCTTGCCACCAGGGTCTGACCACCAACTGACTCCAAACCAACCCACCTCTCTTTGAACCCAGTCATGATTAGGACCACCCTATATATGGCAGGGACTTCACTATTCTGTACAACTGCTCCCACAACATGTCACGCTTGATGGCAGAGTCCCTTTCATATGACAACTCTGCCCCGCACTGTGACCTGACATTGTACCGAGGGCAGCTGTGTGGCAGGAACTAACAGGAAGGAGAGAAGACTGAGAGCTGGAAATGGAAATAAAAAAGACCGAGAATTTTGCACAAAAGGAACAATTGCAGGAAGAAAATTGGTGCAAGAAGATGAACAAGGAAAATAGTTATAAAGTTAACAACACTCACCATTTGATTCCTGTGTGTCCCCTTCATCCTCCTCCTCCTCCTCCTCTTGTTCTTCCTCCTTCTTCTTATGTCTGCAAATTAAGTTAGGAATGAGAACTGTATAAACACTGAGTCTTTTTGGGAATAATAAATTCCTTCAAGAATTTTAATGTTTATTTTTATGAGAGAGAGAGAGAGAGAGAGAGAGAGAGAGAGAGAGAGAGAGAGAGAGAGAGAGAGAGAGAGAGAGTGCATTACCTATAGGAACAGTAGTAAAGGTTTAGCATGAGGGCAAGGAGGAGGTGGCGGCCAGTGGTCCACCCTGACCCTCAAAGCTAACAGGGAAACAAGACAAAGGAAATATTACCTGAGAACCTAACCTCCCTTGTCTATGGCCTCCTGTGACCTATAAAGACTTATTCTATTACAGGGTTTAGACAAGAATTGCTCCGCTCTTTATAATGATTCTAGGACCACAGTACGTATGGAAATAGTTCATGCATAAAATTGTATGCAATTTTTGTAAGCAAATGTTTGTAAGGGATAAAGTTCGTTTGAAAAAAGTACGTATGCCATTCAATATTATAATAAATAAATAAATAAAAATCATGGGCCGGTGCCAGCAGAAAATTTAGCAGGCAGAAGTATGGGGCCATCCAGTCCCCATTAAAGCTAATGATAACTATATGGAAAAAATTAACATCTATAAATACTGAGAGTTATCACCTTCATATCACAGGTAAAACTCCAGAAATACACCCACCAACTACCAGTGACAATGGAGCAGTGCAAAGCCTGCCCCATTTTTACCAAGGCAACCTGACCAAATCTAACCTAACCATTGAGTAAATAGAACGTTAAATGGTAAAAAGCGCTCAAAATAACGGAAAAGATGAATAAAAAGATGAATTAATCTAACCTAACCACATCTGATTTCTGGAATAACACCCAAATAGTTAGGGATAAATGTCAAAATAATTAGGCTACCCTTTCTTCAATAATCCCTTAATGATAACAGAAATACTCTAACCTATCACTGCCGCTGCCGATGTCAATGGAGGTGGAATTGGTGGAGTGGACATGGCGGCTGACCCTAATCACTGCTGAGGGTCTAACACCATCACCACCACCACCACCATCAACACTGCCATCACCATCACTACCACCACCATCACTGCCATCACCACCATCACCACCGCCGTCATCACCACCGCCGTCACCATCACCACCACCACCATCACTGCCATCACCACCACCACCACCATCACCACCGCCGTCATCACCACCACCGTCATCACCACCGCCGTCACCATCACCACCACCACCATCACTGCCATCACCACCATCACCACCACCACCATCACCACCGCCGTCATCACCGCCGCCATCACCACCACCACCATCACCACCGCCGTCACCACCACCAACACCATCACCACCAACACCTGTCGCCACCACCACCATCACCGCCGTCACCACCACCACCACCATCACCGCCGTCATCACCACCACCACCATCACCGCCATCACCACCACCATCACATGAAACGGATTTTCCAATTTTCCCCTATTTCCACGCCCTGATTTCCTGTCCCTGCACACCAAAATAAGGGCAAGGGATCCACCTACCTTCCCACAGCATGGCGCTTCCTGGCACTTTATAATAACCTAAAAAAACAAGAAAAATAGATCGCTGTCTCGGCAGCCTTCCCAGACGACAGGGAAGATGGCGGCCGTGACGTCATCATAGTGTTGGAACTTTAATACACGACAACCTTAGAACTTGACGACGGATAAATAGAGCAAGTTCACGGGTAAAAACACGCTCAAAATAACAGATAAGGGGAGACAAGTAAGATCAGGGTATGCTATTAAGTATTAACGAAAGGAGAAAACGATACACGAAGGGAGAGTTTGCATCAGTAAAGTCTTCAGAACACTTGAACTCGGGGCATAATAACGTGTTTAAGTGTGCAGGCTGACGTGGGTAAGTGTGGAAAAGTGTACAAAAGTGTGCAGAAGGATATGAGAAGCGAGGCAGAGCGGGGAAGGTCAAAATATTAATAGTTTTCTCTCTCTCTCTCTGTCTGTCTGTCTGTCTATCTATCTATCTGTTTATCTGTTTGTCTGTCTCTATCTCTCTGCCTATCTATCTATCTATCTATCCATCTATCACTGTGCAATAACCTCAGTATCTATCGGTCTATTAATATCTGTTATCATGCACTAACCTGTGTCTATCTATCTGTCTATATCTATCTATCCGTGTATCTGTTTGTCTGTCTCTCTCCATCTCTCTGCCCATCTATCTATCACTGTCAACCAGTCAGCCAGTTAACCACGTCGTCAGTCAGTCAGTCAATCAGTCAGCCAGTTAACCACGTTGTCAGTCAGTCAGTCAACCAGTCAGCCAGTTAACCACGTCGTCAGTCAGTCAGTCAACCAGTCAGCCAGTTAACCACGTCGTCAGTCAGTCAGTCAACCAGTCAGCCAGTTAACCACGTTGTCAGTCAGTCAGTCAACCAGTCAGCCAGATAACCACGACAAGTTACTCAGTCAGTCAACCAGTCAGCCAGTTAACCACGTCGTCAGTCAGTCAGTCAACCAGTCAGCCAGTTAACCACGTTGTCAGTCAGTCAGTCAACCAGTCAGCCAGTTAACCACGTCAAGTCAGTCAGTCAGTCAGTCAGTCAAGTCAGTCAGTCAACCAGTCAGCCAGTTAACCACGTCGTCAGTCAGTCAACCAGTCAGCCAGTTAACCACGTCAAGTCAGTCAGTCAGTCAAATCAGTCAGTCAGTCAAGTCAGTCAGTCAGTCAGGTCAGTCAGTTAGCCAACCACGTCAAGTCAGTCAGTCAGCCAACCAGTTCTAACCGCGTCAAGTCAGTCAGTCAGTCAGTCAGTTCTAAATTATCAGAAATATTTTGAGAGCATGAGATGAAGTTCATTATTATTATTATTATTATTAGTAGTAGTAGTAGTAGTAGTAGTAGTAGTAGTATAGTAGTAGTAGTAGTAGTAGTAGTAGTAGTAGTAGTAGTAGTAGTAGTAGTAGTAGTAGTAGTAGTAGTAGTAGTAGTAGTAGTAGTAGTAGTAGTAGTAGTAGTAGTAGTAGTAGTAGTAGTAGTAGTAGTAGTAGTAGTAGTAGTAGTAGTAGTAGTAGTAGTAGTAGTAGTAGTAGTAGTAGTAGTAGTAGTAGTAGTAGTAGTAGTAGTAGTAGTAGTAGTAGTAGTAGTAGTAGTAGTAGTAGCAGTAGTAGTAGTAGTAGTAGTAGCAGTAGTAGTAGTAGTAGTAGTAGTAGTAGTAGTAGTAGTAGTAGGCCTATATAAAATAATAATTAGTGAGCCAAGGGTGATATAATACTTAATAATAATGGTAAATAATTATAACATCAATCAATCAATCGTTCGTGTCCCCAGAACAGCTGACCATATCCGCCCCGGTGACAGATTATCGTACTCGGCGCATGGCAGTATATCCCGGTTTCTGACGCCTAACTATTGCCAAGAAACATCAGGAATCAACCATTTTAACATTAATTATAAGTGCATCTCGTTATTGGGGTCCAGGAGACAGTTTTTTGGGTCGGAAGTCGGTATATAATGAGGCTACGTACGACAATTCCGCCCTTTTTTTTTCAGTCGCGTCTTCTTCTTCTTCTTCTTTCTCTCTCTCTCTCTCTCTCTTCTTCTTCTCTTTCAATTGACTAACGAGAAGAAAAATAACAGGAACGAGAACAAGAAGAAATTAAGAAAAAGAACAATAACGAGAAAAATACGAACAAAGAAGACGAAGAAGAAGACAAAGACAAGGATAACAAGAAGAAGAGCAATAAGAAGTTCAAGAAGAAAGAAAACAAGAACAAGGAGAAGAAAAACGAGCCAAGAAAAACTGCAGGAAAATGAGATAAGTTTGAGAAAGAGGAGGAGGAGGAGGAGGAGGAAGAGGAGGAGAAGGAGGAGGAGGAAGAGGAGGAGGAAACGAAGATAAGGAACACGAAACAAGAGGCAAGAAAGAAAACAAAAAACAAAACAACTAATCAGAGAAACAGACATACAGACAAACAAGAGAAGAAGAAGAAGAAGAAGAAGAAGAAGCAATAAATAAATAGTCAACAGAAAAAAAATATTAAAAAAACTACTACACAAAATAATAATAATAATAATAATAATAACACTACTACTACTACTACTACTACTACTACTACTACTACCACCACCACTACTACTACTACAACAACAGTGAACCCCCTTGGCACCCACTTCTACAGCCTCCTTTGCAGTGCCAGTGACCAGGGACAGCAGGTTCACGGATGCCACAAGTGCCTGCCTAAGTGCCGGCCCCTCCACCAGCTCCACCGCCAGGCTCCAGAGTGCCGTCCTGAAGGTGTGGCCCAGGAGGCTGAACTCTGGCCCCAGGGACGTTGAGGGAGTTTGGGTCACCCGTGGGAAGGAGGAGGAGGATTTTATTTATAGTGGTCTATGTTACTATTGCTACCATTTCTTTAAACTTTATATTGGTGCTGCTACAGCGCTGAAAGGCTTTTTTGAGGTGCGGGCCTCCTGGGCAACCCTACACGGTTAATGGCACAAGCGAATTTTATTTATAGTGACTGCCATGTGACTCTTGCTTGGCCAATGCTTCTAATATTTTTTTCCTTGCTGGCTATAGCGCTGGCAGGCTCTCATGAGGGGCCCCATGGACAACCCCAGGCCGTCAGTGGCACAAGCGAATTGTATTTATAGTGGGTGTCGTTGTGTGTGACTCTTGCTGGGGTTAACGACTCCTTTGTCCCCATAAGCCAGGGTTGACTGAAGGCCGTCTCATATGCCTCCGTGGTCCAGTGGTCACCGTACCTGCTGGCCACTACTCCGTGTGCTGCTTGATAAATGGGTACCTGGGGAAACCTGGGGAAGGTAAACTGTCGTAGCCCGGATGTCACACTAGCCGGGGTAATGAGCTCCCTCCCACCACAGGCTCAATGTCACGGAGATGAGCACTGAGGCCATGCGCAGTTATAGTGTATGCCCCCAACTTTACCTTGAGCCGTCTCCTTTGCTGTAGTAAAAAAAATGATTACTCTGGCAAGTCTGAAGCCACGGGACAGTCCACTCACACACCCAGAGAGCGAGGAAACACACACTCGCTAAAACTCATGTCGCAAGCGAGCCTGAAGGGGAAGTTTGAGGTGGTCATTTCACAACACTCACCTCACAGGCACACACCATCCTGCCTCTCTCCCTTCTCCTCCCAGAAAACATATGAAGATACAACAAGTTGTTGTGTTGAGGTAAGTGTATTTGTCTTTATACAAAGGAGGATGGACGCCACACAGCAGCCCCTCAGGAGGATGTCGCCTGCTGCTGTCCATGGGAAGGCGTCCTCAGGCACCTGAAATCACAATGCAGAGAGTGCCACCTTACTCGTCAGCAACAGAGGCAGTGTGCGCTGAAGACACGCTCAACACACACACTCACTAACACAACCACCTCTACCAAAGCCTTGTTGTCACCAGGCTCAAAACACTAGTACCCACCATAGAATTACTAACACAACCACCTCTACCAAAGCCTTGTCAAACTACCACCACACCCCAGAACACTTCCTGCCCATGGTGCCCCACACTGCCTGCCACCCCAGAACACTTCATGACACCTGCACACACTGCCCATGCTGCCCCACACAGCCTGGCACCCCAGAACACTCCCTACTCCAGTGCCCAATGTTCCACTCCCTCCGTGCCATCCTCAAAGCATTCCCAACCAGGCTCCACATCCACAGGCCTTATCTAGAGGACCTGCCACCCCTCAGCCCTAAGCCCCAACACTGCCTTCCAAGCCCTCAGCCCTCAGCCCCAACACTGCCTTCCAAGCCCTCAGCCCTAAGCCCCAACACTGCCTTCCAAGCCCTCAGCCCTCAGCCCCAACACTGCCTTCCAAGCCCTCAGTCCTCAGCCCCAACACTGCCTTCCAAGCCCTCAGCCCTCCGCCCCCACACTTCCTTCCCACCCCGCAGCCCTCAGCCCCAACACTGCCTTCCAAGCCCTCAGTCCTCAGCCCCAACACTGCCTTCCAAGCCCTCAGCCCTAAGCCCCAACACTGCCTTCCAAGCCCTCAGTCCTCAGCCCCAACACTGCCTTCCAAGCCCTCAGCCCTCAGCCCCAACACTGCCTTCCAAGCCCTCAGTCCTCAGCCCCAACACTGCCTTCCAAGCCCTCAGTCCTCAGCCCCAACACTGCCTTCCAAGCCGTCAGTCCTCAGCCCCAACACTGCCTTCCAAGCCCTCAGTCCTCAGCCCCAACACTGCCTTCCAAGCCCTCAGCCCTCAGCCCCAACACTGCCTTCCAAGCCCTCAGTCCTCAGCCCCAACACTGCCTTCCAAGCCCTCAGTCCTCAGCCCCAACACTGCCTTCCAAGCCCTCAGCCCTAAGCCCCAACACTGCCTTCCAAGCCGTCAGTCAGAGAGAGAGAGAGAGAGAGAGAGAGAGAGAGAGAGAGAGAGAGAGAGAGAGCGAGAGAGAGAGAGAGAGAGAGAGAGAGAGAGAGTGAGAGAGAGAGAGAGAGAGAGAGAGAGAGAGAGAGAGAGAGAGAGAGAGAGAGAGAGAGAGAGAGAGAGAGAGAGAGAGAGAGAGAGAGAGGGAGAGAGAGAGAGAGAGAGAGAGAGAGAGAGAGAGAGAGAGAGAGAGAGAGAGAGAGAGAGAGAGAGAGAGAGAGAGAGAGAGAGAGAGAGAGAGAGAGAGAGAGAGAGAGAGAGAGAGAGAGAGAGAGAGAGAGAGAGAGGAGAGAGAGAGAGAGAGAGAGAGAGAGAGAGAGAGAGAGAGAGAGAGAGAGAGAGAGAGAGAGAGAGAGAGAGAGAGAGAGAGAGAGAGAGAGAGAGAGAGAGAGAGAGAGAGAGAGAGAGAGAGAGAGAGGAGAGAGAGAGAGAGAGAGAGAGAGAGAGAGAGAGAGAGAGAGAGAGAGAGAGAGAGAGAGAGAGAGAGAGAGAGAGAGAGAGAGAGAGAGAGAGAGAGAGAGAGAGAGAGAGAGAGAGAGAGAGAGAGAGAGAGAGAGAGAGAGAGAGAGAGAGAGAGAGAGAGAGAGAGAGAGAGAGAGAGAGAGAGAGATGAGGAGAGAGGTGGAGAGAGAGATGAGGAGAGAGGTGGAGAGAGAGATGAGGAGAGAGAGAGAGAGAGAGAGATGTGGAGAGAGGAGAGAGAGATGAGGAGAGAGGTGGAGAGAGAGATGAGGAGAGAGGTGGAGAGAGAGATGAGGAGAGAGGTGGAGAGAGAGATGAGGAGAGAGGTGGAGAGAGAGAGGAGGAGAGAGGGGGAGAGAGAGAGGTGGGAGATAGAGTTGAGGTGAGAGGTGGAGAGAGAGATGAGGAGAGAGGTGGAGAGAGAGAGGAGTAGAGAGGTGGAGAGAGAGAGATGAGGAGAGAGGGGGAGAGAGATGGAGAGGTGGAGAGAGAGATGAGGAGAGAGGTGGAGAGAGATGAGGAGAGAGGTGGAGAGAGAGATGAGGAGAGAGGTGGAGAGAGAGATGAGGAGAGAGGTGGAGAGAGAGATGAGGAGAGAGGTGGAGAGAGAGATGAGGAGAGAGGTGGAGAGAGGTGGAGAGAGAGAGATGAGGAGAGAGGTGGAGAGAGAGATGAGGAGAGAGGTGGAGAGAGAGAGGCGGAGAGAGGGGGAGAGAGAGAGGAGGAGAGAGGTGGAGAGAGATGAGGAGAGAGGTGGAGAGAGAGATGAGGAGAGAGGTGGAGAGAGAGATGAGGAGAGAGATGGGGAGAGAGATGAGGAGAGAGGTGGAGAGAGAGAGATGAGGAGAGAGAGATGAGGAGAGAGGTGGAGAGAGAGATGAGGAGAGAGGTGGAGAGAGAGATGAGGAGAGAGGTGGAGAGAGAGATGAGGAGAGAGGTGGAGAGAGAGATGAGGAGAGAGGTGGAGAGAGAGATGAGGAGAGAGAGATGAGGAGAGAGGTGGAAGAGAAGAGAGAGAGGTGGAGAGAGAGATGAGGAGAGAGGTGGAGAGAGAGAGGGTTATAGAGAGGGAGAGAGAGAGATGAGGAGAGAGGTGGAGAGAGAGATGAGGAGAGAGGTGGAGAGAGAGGTGAGGAGAGGTTGAGAGAGATGAGGAGAGAGGTTGAGAAAGAGATGAGGAGAGAGGTGGAAGAGAAGAGAGAGAGAGGGAGAGAGAGATGAGGAGAGAGGTGGAGAGAGAGGAGAGAGAGGGAGAGAGATGAGGAGAGAGGTGGAGAGAGAGATGAGGGAGAGAGAGAGATGAGAGAGAGGAGAGAGAGATGAGGAGAGAGGTGGGAGAGAGAGATGAGAGAGAGGGAGAGAGATGTGGTGAGAGGTTGAGAGAGAGATGTGGTGAGAGTGAGATGTGGAGAGAGGTGGAGAGAGAGATGAGGAGAGAGGTGGAGAGAGAGATGAGGAGAGAGGTGGAGAGAGAGAGAGAGCAAGAGAGAGAGAGAGATGAGGAGAGAGAGGGGAGAGAGAGATGAGGGAGAGAGGTGGAGAGAGAGAGATGAGGAGAGGTGGAGAGAGAGAGGAGAGAGGGAGAGAGAGGGAGAAGAGAGAGAGAGATGAGGAGAGAGGTGGAGAGAGAGATGAGGAGAGAGGTGGAGAGAGAGATGAAGAGAGAGAGGTGAGGAGAGTGGTGGAGAGAGAGATGAGGGGAGAGGTGGGAGAGAGAGATGAGGAGAGAGGTGAGAGAGAGATGAGGAGAGAGGTGGAGAGAGAGAGGGAGAGAGGTGGAGAGAGAGAGAGAGAGAGGGAGAGAAGTGAGAGAGAGATGAGGAGAGAGGTGGAGAGAGAGATGAGGAGAGAGGTGGAGAGAGAGATGAGGAGAGAGGTGGAGAGAGAGATGAGGAGAGAGGTGGAGAGAGAGATGAGGAGAGAGAGAGATGAGGAGAGAGAG